>NC_053430.1:56680051-56800734 GCF_007990345.1 Gossypium hirsutum | reverse complement strand
AAAATCCCGAGTCCGATAGCTGGAGAACAAATCTTAAACAGAGGATCAAGAAACGAGTAAGCAATTATGCTTAGTAAGTTTGAGCAAGGAATTCCAGCACAGCAAAAGTATAGCATCATATAGCTAAACGGATAATTTCATATGCACAAATTTTCGATATCATACTTGCTTCACATTACCAACCCTTATGTACATACACAAAAGATCAACTTAGCCAAAGGCCGGTAGCTCGTTTATCAACTGAGCGAATACTTATTTGTAAGGGCTCAACTAAATTCAAGCACATACGAAACATACCTCAATGTTGGGATGTTTCTAGAGTATTTACTGAAATTTTTACAGTAAGATCATTCATTCCCAAATCACGTACCTTCGGAATTTAACCGGATATAGCTACTCGTTCAAATGCCTTCGGGACATAGCCCGGTTATAGTAACTCGCACAATTGCCTTCGGGACTTAACCCGGATTTAGTAACTCGCACATGCCTTCGGCTTAGCCCGAATTAGTATCTCGCACAAATGCTTCATCTTATCCGGATATGGTCACTAGCACAAGCTTCGGGACTTAGCCGGACATCATTCAATAACATGCACATTTAACAGAAATCATGGACATTGTATTTCATTTTCGTTAACAAACTCAAACACAAGACACTTATCATTCTTGCAATTTCGGCTCAATAGCACACACAAAGAGCATGATTTGATTGCTTAAAATGATCTAATCAAATATATTTAAGCTCTTTTACTCAAGAACTTACCTCGGGTGTTGTCGAACGATTCCGATAGCTATTTGACCACTTTTTCCTTCCCTTTATCGGATTTAGTTCCCTTTGCTCTTGAGCTTAATTAAACAAATAAATTGATTTAATCATTTGAGCATCGAAAAGAGGAACACAAGGCACTTAGCCATATTTATACATTAGACATTAAAGTCACATATGTACGGAATCATGAATCAAACTCAACATTTTAGCTAATTTTTCCCCTTGGCCGAATTTTCTAAGCCAAGACAAAAGCATCAATATGCTTGCCTCTAACCGAATACATGCAACACCAATCTCCTTCCTATGGCCGAATATGCATGTCTATGTTGGGGCCGATTTCAACACTTAATACATTCTACAAGTATGGTCACTTGTATTGACTAAACACCCTTTTGTTTCAAGTTCAAAACTTGGCTAATACACACATATATACACTAGTAAAGCATCCTCTCCCTTTCCATCAATTTAACACATGCATTACTCATTAATATACAAAAATTATATTCGGCCTTAGCACACAACTTGCTAGCCGATTCTTCTCCATCTAGCAACCAATGCACATATGTGCTCACTCAAAAATGCTAAAAAGAAGATTCAAGAATCATCAATCCACCATCACATGCATCATTAACAAGCTTCATATTTAGCATGCAATGGCATTAACACAAAATCTACCTAGGCCGAATATCATCCCCATGACATAGCAAAGATTTGAACCATGAGATAATTAGAACTCAAGCTAGCAACTAAAAACATGCATGAATCTCATGGCACAACCTCAAACATACCTTGATCTAGATACAAGTATGGCCAAACCTCCTCCTAATCCTCTTCCAAACCAAACATGAAGCAAGAACTCCTTCCTCCTTCCTTAGAATTTTCGGCCAAATGAAGATGAAAAAGGATGAACAAAATTTTATCTTTTCTTTTCTTTAACTCACGGCAATGGGGGGGAAACAACCACACACTTTTTTTTTGTTTTCATCATATTCCCTTTCATTATTTTATGCCCATGCTCCTTATTTTATTTTTTTCCACCCATGATGCACCAACACAACATGTCTATGACATGTCTTGCCCATCACACTTGGTCTACCATGCTTGTCATGGCCGGCCACTACTAATTAGGGGGGAACTTGACATGCAAGTCCCCCCTTTTTATTTCATGCACTAATAGGTCCTTATGCTTCGACCTATCACATTTCAAAAATGTCGCACATAAGTCCTATTGACTAAATTCACATGCAATCGACTAAATCGAAGCTTGAAATTTTCACACATTCATAATTACATATTCTAGACAATAAATATCACATTCAAACATTTCGGTGACTCGGTTTAGCGGTCCCGAAACCACTTCCCGACTAGGGTCAATTTTGGGTTGTCACAACTCTCCCCCACTTAAGAAATTTTCATCCCCGAAAATCTTACCGGTAAATAGGTTTGGGTATCGTTCTTTCATCGAGCTCTCGGTTTCCCAAGTAGCTTCCTCGATCCCGTGTTTGAGCCATAAGACCTTAACTAACGGAACCCTTTTGTTTCGCAACTCTTTCACTTCACGAACTAGGATACGAATCGGTTCTTCTTCATAACTCAAGTTAGATTGAATTTCAACTTCTGAGGGATTAATCACATGTGACGGATCGGATCTATAACATCGAAGCATCGAGACATGAAAGACATCGTGAATCTTTTCAAGTTCAGGGGGCAAAATCAATCTATACGCAACCGGACCAACTCGTTCGGAGATTTCGTACGGCCCAATGAATCTCGGGCTCAACTTGCCCTTACGGCCAAATCTGAGTACCTTTTTCCGAGGCGAAACTTTAAGAAACACTTTATCTCCCACCTGATATTCAATGTCTTTTCGTTTCAAATCTGCATACGATTTTTGACGATCTGTGGCTGCTTTCAGACTTTCACGGATTACCTTTACTTTCTGTTCGGCATCCTTAATCAAATCAACTCCGAAAATTTTACTTTCACCGAGCTCGGTCCAAAACAATGGTGTACGGCATTTACGACCGTACAAAGCCTCGTAAGGTGCCATCTTAATACTTGATTGAAAACTATTGTTGTAAGCGAATTCAATCAAAGGTAAATACCGTTCCCATGAACTACTGAACTCGAGGATGCAACATCTCAACATATCCTCAAGTATCTGAATTATCCGCTCAGATTGACCTTCGGTTTGGGGGTGAAAAGCAGTGCTAAAATGCAGCTTGGTACCCAAAGCTTCTTGCAATTTCCTCCAAAATCGCGAGGTGAATCTCGGATCTCTATCCGACACGATAGAAATAGGTACCCCGTGTAATCTCACAATCTGAGAAACATACAATTCGGCTAGTTTATCCAATGAAAAATCCGTACGCACGGGGATAAAGTGAGCCGACTTAGTCAGTCTATCAACAACAACCCAAATCGCATCCTTCTTACTTGCTGACAATGGCAGTCCGGACACAAAGTCCATTGTGACTCGATCCCATTTCCACTCGGGTATCATGATCGGCTGAAGTAATCCTAAAGGCACTTGATGTTCCGCTTTCACTTGTTGACATATTAAACATCTCGAAACAAAGTCGGAGATGTCTCGTTTCATACCATGCCACCAAAACCAACGTTTCAAATCGTTGTACATTTTCGTACTCCCCGGGTGAATTGACATTCGGCTACAATGGGCTTCGTTCAGAATCATCGAAATGAGTTCCGAATTCCTTGGAACGCACAAACGACTTCTGAACCTCAAACAATCATCATCATCAATTTGAAACTCCGATTCCTTGTTCGAAACACACTCAGCCCGTTTTGCAACCAATTCATCATCAACTTTCTAGGCTTCACGAATTTGATGAATCAATAATGGTTTGGCTTTTAATTCAGCTACTAACACATTTTCGGGTAGAACAGACAAGTGCACAATCATCGCTCGTAAAGCAAACAATGATTTCCGGCTTAAGGCGTCCGCAACCACATTAGCCTTTCTTGGGTGGTAATCAATGACAAGCTCGTAATCTTTCAACAACTCAAGCCAACGTCTTTGTCGAAGATTTAAGTCTCTTTGAGTCATCAAATATTTGAGACTTTTGTGATCCGAAAATACATGGCACTTTTCACCAAATAAGTAATGTCGCCATATTTTTAAAGCAAATACGATGGTAGCTAGTTCAAGATCATGGGTCGGATAATTTTTCTCATGTGGCTTTAATTGTCTCGACGCATAGGCCACCACTCGACCTTCTTGCATCAATACGCAACCCAACCCAAGTAGGGATGCGTCACTATAAATGACAAACTCTTTGCCTGATTCGGGTTGCACTAAAATTGGAGCTTCAGTCAAATAAGTTTTCAGTTGATCGAAACTTTTCTGACATTTCTCCGTCCATTCGAACTTAACATCCTTTTGAAGTAGCTTCGTCATTGGTGTGACTATCATCGAGAAACCTTTTACAAATCGTCGGTAATAACCGGCGAGCCCCAGGAAGCTCTGAACTTCGGTAATATTTCTTGGAGGTTTCCAGTTAAGTATGGCTGAAATTTTGTTCGGGTCAACTCGAATACCCGATGCGGATACCACGTGACCCAAGAAGCTAACCTCTCTTAACCAGAACTTACACTTACTGAACTTAGCATATAACTGCTTATCCCGCAAAATTTGCAACACTAGTCTCAGGTGCTCAGCATGTTCGGTCTCATCTCTTGAATAGACCAAGATGTCATCAATGAACACAACTACGAACCAATCCAAATATGGTCTGAAGATCCGATTCATCAAATCCATAAATACCGCAGGGGCATTAGTGAGCCCAAACGGTATCACTAAGAATTCGTAGTGACCATATCTCGTTCTGAAGGCAGTTTTGGGTATGTCCGAATCTCGAATTTGCAACTGATAATAGCCCGATCTCAAATCTATTTTTGAGAACACTGAGGCTCCCTTCAGTTGGTCGAACAAATCATCGATACGCGGTAACGGATATTTGTTCTTTATCGTCACTTTATTCAGTTGATGATAGTCAATGCACAACCTCATGGTTCCGTCCTTCTTTTCCACGAACAATACTGGTGCACCCCAAGGTGAGAAACTTGGTCGAGCAAAACCTCTATCCGTCAATTCTTGCAACTGAGTTTTCAACTCTTTTAACTCGGTTGGTGCCATACGATACGGAGCCATCGAAATCGGCGTAGTCCCAGGTACAAGCTCAATACCAAACTCTATCTCCCGAACAGGTGGTAAACCCGGTAATTCTTCAAGAAAAACATCCGGGTATTCACAAACCACCGGCACAGATTCGGGTTTCTTTTCTAATTCTTTGTCATCAAGTACATACGCAAGGTATGCTTTGCACCCTTTTCTTACATATTTCTGGGCCAACATTAAGGATATTACAGCTGGCAACCCATCCAAGTCCGTAGACTCAACTCGGATTACTTCGTTATTTGCGCACCTGAATTCAATAGTCTTGCTTTTGCAATTCACAACCGCATCATGCACGGTCAACCAATCCAACCCGAGAATAACATCAAATTCATTAAACGGCAAAAGCATCAAGTCCGCCAGAAAACAGGAACCTCGAATTACTAGGGGACATTTCTTACACACTTTGTCGACAAGCACGTAACGACCCAAGGGATTTGACACTCGAATTACGAACTCAGTAGACTCAATAGGTAAAGTCTTACTGGATGCTAAGGTTTCACATATGTAAGAATGAGTAGAACCGGGGTCAATCAAAGCAATTACATTAGTATCAAAGAGAGTAAAAGTACCGGTAATAACATCAGGCGAAGAAACATCCTCGCGGGCACGTATAGCATAAGCTCTAGCAGGCGCACGAGCCTCGGATCTGGTCGTAGCATCTCTAGATCCTCTCTGACCACCACCAGCATTGCCCGTATTTCCAGATGGTCTACCTCGAGCAGTGGTAGCACCCGGTTTCCCACTTTGATTTACATTCTGTTCAGACAACCTCGGGCAATCTTTAATGAAGTGGTCAACTGATCCGCACTTGTAACAGGAGCGGTCAGGGAATCTACAACTCCCCGAATGCCATTTACCGCAATATCGACATTTCGTTCTGTCTCGACGTTCATTCCCAACACTGGCGACCGAAGTGCCTCGTGTACCCACAGGGGGTCGATCATGATCTCGTCTAAAAAGGCCCGAAGTGCCTCTCGACCAGCCCACATCATCTCGAAATTTCTTCGATGCCTGTTGAAGAGACTTTCCCGAAGATCTTTTACGAAACTCTCCAGTTCCCACATCAACTTTTTGTTTTTCTTTCCTAAGCTCTTCGGCTTTACAAGCTCGCTCGACAAGTACTACGAACTCTCGTATTTCAAGAATGCCAACGAACATTTTTATATCTTCATTCAGCCCATCCTCGAAGCGTCTACACATGATAGCCTCGGACGACACACATTCCCGAGCGTATCTACTAAGTCTAACAAATTTTCGCTCGTAATCAGTAACTGACATAGAACCTTGCTTAAGCTCAAGAAATTCCTTCCGTTTTTGATCAACAATCTCTGACTGATATACTTTTTCCGAAACTCAGTTTGGAAAAACTCCCAAGTTACTTGCTCTCGGGGCACAACAGAAGTCAGAGTACTCCACCAATTGTAGGCAGAATCGCGTAGCAAGGAGATAGTACACTTTAGGCATTCATCGGGTGTACAAGATAGCTCATCGAGTACCCGGATAGTGTTGTCCAACCAAAATTCAGCTTGCTCGGCATCATCGCTGTCCGTAGCTTTAAATTCAGTAGCCCATGTTTTCGGATTCTGTCAACTGGGGGCTTATTTGACCTTATTTGGTCAGTTTCCGGAGGTATTGTAGGTGCGGGGGTGGTATTTGCTAGGAATGGAGGTTGTGGAACAGCCGTATTAGTTCGAATGTATTGGTTGAACCAATCATTCATCACGCTATAGAAAGCTTGTCTAGCTTCATCATTCGGGTTACTAGCATTAGGTTGAGAGTCCGCCGGCGCTGTCCCTTGTGCGGGAGCAGGCGCTACACTCTCAAGATCATCAGCTATCGCTCGGTCGGGATCGGGATCCATTACTATAAATAAACACATTTGCAAATGTCAGAAATCACCACACTATCAAATAATCACATAAAATGGCATATATAGCTAGACCCAACGCATTACAGTAGTCCTAGAATCGACTAAACTGTAGCTCTGATACCAATCAAATGTAACACCCCGAACCCGAGACCGTCACCGGAGTCGAACACGAGGTGTTAACAGACTTAAAAAAAAATTCCCAGACACTGCCAATCTGCGTACTAGTCGCTTTAAAAATCATATCTTGAGTTCAGAAATTCGGAATCCAGTTCTGTAAATTTTCCCTGAAACTAAACTCATATGCCCATCTACATATTTTTTTCTAGAATTTTTAGTTGGGCAAATTAGTACAGTTTATTAGTCAAAGTCTCCCATGTTACAGGGATCGACTACACTGACCTTTGCGCATTACGACTTGGATATCTCCCTGTACAGGGCTTCAATACTGATTCCATTTGTTTCTATAGAAACTAGACTCAGAGAGGAATCTATAAATATATGGCTTGACTCCTAATTGTCTCTGGTTAATTTGTAATGAATTTCCAAATTCGGAACAGGAAACCCAGAAACCATTCTGACCCTGTCTCACAAGAACCTGAATATCTCTTAACATACTGTCCGTATGATTCTTTCGTTACTTTCCTATGAAAATAGATTCATCAAGGTTCGTTTACATAATTTATTCACTATTTAATTCCATTCCTACTATTTTTAGTGATTTTCCAAATCTACATCACTGCTGCTGTCAGCATCTGCCTTTAAGGTAGACTTTACCTATTTCATAGTTTCCATGATTCAACTAGCCCTTTTTGCATAAATAGCACAATTTATGATAGTGATTAACCATTCCCATGGCCAATCCTTGTCAAGCATATCCACACCTCTCAATAACCATATCCATACCAAATGATTAAAACATTATACTCAAACATATATAAGCCATTTTCGCATGGCTATCCAAAATTATACAAGTCCAAAGGGTCCATGACCCACAACAAACGGGTAGTCCTATACATGCCATTTCGAAGTTCAACCAAAATTGTACCAAAAAGGGGGGGGCTTTGATAGTGTGGGTGACTTCGACTTCAAAATCCCGAGTCCGATAGCTGGAGAACCAAAATCTATAAAACAGAGGATCAAAGAAACGGAGTAAGCAATTTATGCTTAGTAAGTTTTGAGCAAGGAATTCCAGCACAGCAAAAGTATAGCATTCATATAGCTAAATGGATAATTTCATATGCACAAATTTTCGATATCATACTTGCTTCACATTACCAACCCTTATGTACATACACAAAAGATCAACTTAGCCAAAGGCCGGTAGCTCGTTTATCAACTGAGCGAATACTTATTTGTAAGGGCTCAACTAAATTCAAGCACATACGAAACATACCTCAATGTTGGGATGTTTCTAGAGTATTTACTGAAATTTTTACAGCAAGATCATTCATTCCCAAATCACGTACCTTCGGAATTTAACCGGATATAGCTACTCGTTCAAATGCCTTCGGGACATAGCCCGGTTATAGTAACTCGCACAATTGCCTTCGGGACTTAACCCGGGTTTAGTAACTCGCACAAATGCCTTTGGGCTTAGCCCGGAATTAGTATCTCGCACAAATGCCTTCGGATCTTAGTCCGGATATGGTCACTAGCACAAAGCCTTCGGGACTTAGCCCGGACATCATTCAAATAACCGTGCACATTTAACAGTAAATCATGGCACATTCGTATTTCATTTTCGTTAACAAAACTCAAACACAAGACACTTATCATTCTTGCAATTTCGGCTCAATAGCCACACACAAAGAGCATGATTTTGATTTGCTTAAAACATGATCTAATCAAATCATAATTTAAGCTCTTTTACTCAAGAACTTACCTCGGGTGTTGTCGAACGATTCCGATAGCTATTCGACCACTTTTTCCTTCCCTTTATCGGATTTAGTTCCCCTTTGCTCTTGAGCTTAATTAAACAAATAAATTGATTTAATCATTTGAGCATCGAAAAGAGGAACACAAGGCACTTAGCCCATATTTATACATTAGACATTAAAGTCACATATGTACGGAATCATGAATCAAACTCAACATTTTAGCTAATTTTTCCCCCTTGGCCGAATTTTCTAAGCCAAGACAAAAGCATCAATATGCTTGCCTCTAACCGAATACATGCAACACCAATCTCCTTCCTATGGCCGAATATGCATGTCTATGTTGGGGCCGATTTCAACACTTAATACATTCTACAAGTATGGTCACTTGTATTGACTAAACACCCTTTTGTTTCAAGTTCAAAACTTGGCTAATACACACATATATACACTAGTAAAGCATCCTCTCCCTTTCCATCAATTTAACACATGCATTACTCATTAATATACAAAAATTATATTCGGCCTTAGCACACAACTTGCTAGCCGATTCTTCTCCATCTAGCAACCAATGCACATATGTGCTCACTCAAAAATGCTAAAAAGAAGATTCAAGAATCATCAATCCACCATCACATGCATCATTAACAAGCTTCATATTTAGCATGCAATGGCATTAACACAAAATCTACCTAGGCCGAATATCATCCCCATGACATAGCAAAGATTTGAACCATGAGATAATTAGAACTCAAGCTAGCAACTAAAAACATGCATGAATCTCATGGCACAACCTCAAACATACCTTGATCTAGATACAAGTATGGCCAAACCTCCTCCTAATCCTCTTCCAAACCAAACATGAAGCAAGAACTCCTTCCTCCTTCCTTAGAATTTTCAGCCAAATGAAGATGAAAAAGGATGAACAAAATTTTCTCTTTTCTTTTCTTTAACTCACGGCAATGGGGGGGAACAACCACACACTTTTTTTTTGTTTTCATCATATTCTATGACATGTCTTGCCCATCACACTTGGTCTACCATGCTTGTCATGGCCGGCCACTACTAATTAGGGGGGAATTTGACATGCAAGTCCCCCCTTTTTATTTCATGCACTAATAGGTCCTTATGCTTCGACCTATCACATTTCAAAAATGTCGCACATAAGTCCTATTAACTAAATTCACATGCAATCGACTAAATCGAAGCTTGAAATTTTCACACATTCATAATTACATATTCTAGACAATAAATATCACATTCAAACATTTCGGTGACTCCGTTTAGCGGTCCCGAAACCACTTCCCGACTAGGGTCAATTTTGGGCTGTCACAGTAACAACCTTTTCATTGGAGTGGCTATCATAGAGAATCCCTTCACAAATCTTCTGTGGTATCCAGCCAAACCCAGAAAGCTTTGAACCTCTGTCACATTCCTCGGCGGTTTCCACTCAACAATAGTCGAGCTCTTGCTTGGGTTAACTCTGATCCCATCTCCCGACACGATGTATCCTAGGAATCCAACCTTTTTAAGCCAAAATTCACTCTTACTGAACTTGGCATATAATTGCTTATCTCTCAATGTTTGTAAAACAGTTCTTAGATGCTCCGCATGCTCACTCTCATTACTTGAGTAAATCAATATGTCATCGATAAAGATCACCATGAACGTATCCAAATACAGCTGGAAAATGCAGTTCATTAAATCCATAAACATCGCAGGAGCATTTGTTAAACAGAAGGACATAACAAGAAACTCATAGTGCCCATACCTCGTCCTAAACGCGATTTTTGGTACATCTTGCTCCATAACCCTTAACTGATAGTAGCCTGACCTTAAGTCGATCTTGGAAAACACGGTGGCTCCCTTAAACTGATCGAACAGATCATCGATCCTTGGTAAGGGATACTTGTTCTTCATGGTTACTTTGTTGAGTTGTCGGTAGTCTATGCACAATCTCATCGACCCATCTTTCTTTTTCACAAAAAGTACCTGAGCACCCCACGGTGAAAAACTTGGTCTTGCAAAACCCTTATCCGTTGACTCTTGTAATTGAGCATTCAACTCTTTTAACTCTGTAGGAGCCACCCTATACGCAGTGATAGAGATGGGTGCCATACCAGGGACCAACTCAATACCAAACTCAACTTCCCTAGCTAAAGGCAATCCGGGTAACTCTTCTGGAAACACATCCAGGTATTCACATACCACAGGCACTGACTCAATTTTCACTTCCGATGCCTGAGTATTTAACACAAATGCAAGGTAGGACTCATATCCTTTTCTTAAATATCTCTCTGCGGTCATAGACGATATTACTTCAGGCAAGTTATCTGATTCACTTTGTTCGACCCAGAGGACATCCCCGTTTTTCATATTTCAACTCCATGACTTTTCGTCCATAATCCAATACAACCCCATGAGAAGTCAACCAGTCCATACCGAGGATTAAATCGAATTCATCAAACGGCAACAACATAAGGCTAGCTAGAAAACAATGACCTCTAATTGTCAGGGGACAGTTTCTACATACTTGGTCTACCAACACATGTTTTCCTAATGGGTTAGACACTTTAACCACAAATTTAGTAGGTTCAATTAGCATATTCATACTAGGTACAAATTTCATGCAGACACAAGAATGGGTAGACCCCGGGTCAATTAAAGCAATAACAAAAATATCATGAAGAGAAAAAATACCTGTAATCACATATGGTGAAGATGCCTCTTCGCGAGCACGAATGGCATAAGTCCTTGTAGGCGCACGGCCCTCGGACCTAACAGCTGAATCTCTAGGAGCACCTCTATCGCTAGCCCCACTGCCAGGGTTCTTTTGTGGTTTACCCCTCGAAGGAGCACTATTCGCCCTTACATCTTACTTTTTCTCTTTCTTATCCAACTCGAGATAGTTGAGACTAACATGGTCCAATGACCCATATTTAAAACAGCCTTTCTCATTCCCTTGACACTCGCCAAAGTGACGCCTACCACACTGTGAACACTCCGGCATATTTGGCCGAGCACTACCGACACTCGCGATAGAAGTGGTCTGGGATTTAGAAGCCGTATTCTGCTTGTTCTTACTCTTATTTGAGAATCCCACCAAAGCATTTGATCGAGTGGTGAACTCCCTCAATCTATTGGATGAGGTTTGATGTGATTTCCCCATCTATCTTTTCCTTGAGTCTCGAGACTCAATATCAGCTTTTCTATTCTCTTTGGCCAATTCCTCGGCCTTACATGCTCTCTCCACGAGCACCATGAATCCCCTCAATTCTAAGATGCCAACTAACAACCGGATGTCTTCGGTCAATCCGTCCTCAAATCTGTTGCACATGATGGCTTCGGTAGCCATGCACTCTCTAGCGTATTTGCTGAGCCTCACGAACTCACGCTTATACTCTATTACTGTCTTTCGACCTTTTTCAATTCTAGAAATTTCTTCTCTTTCTGATCTATAAACCTTTGACTGATATACTTCTTTCGGAATTCCTCTTGCAAAAGCTCCCATGTAATCCATTCCCTTGGTACAACCGACACAAAGGTGTTCTACCATTGGTGAGCTGCATCTCGCAGGAGTAACACAACACACTTCATGCACTCTTCGGGTGTGCATTATAACTTATCAAATACCCTAATGGTATTTTCTAGCCAAAACTCTGCTTTCTCTGGGTCATCATCAATATTCACCTAGAATTCCTCGAACCCTTGCTTTCTAATTCTATCCACTGGAGGTTTCTCTCTCCTAGCCATCTCTGCTCCTTGAGGAGCTATATAGACGGGTTGAGGAATTGGAGGAGGTAGGGGAGGTGGAGTATTCAGATTCAAATGAATAAACTCCAAGTACTAGGCATCCATCATGTGGCGGTAAGCTTCTCTAGTCCCTCCACCTTGATTCATTGTCACGGGCCCAATATTAATTGGCGCAGTTCCTTCAGCGAGAGCCGGTGCATTACTTTCCACATCATCTGCCTAGCTACGTCAGGATCCATTTACTATATGAAAAATGTAATTTATAATCGTCAGGAGTTGTCACACTATCGATATCCAACTATAGAATGTATAGCTAGACTCGTACTCATGCTAGGTTAGTCCTAGAACCGACTAATCTATAGCTCTGATACCATTAAATGTAACACCCTACACCTAAATCCTACGCCAAGACGAGATGCGAGGCATTACCACACTTAAACACATGTATTCCAACGTTCTCGAATCATCAAGGCGTGACCAAATTTAAAACTTTTTCAAACCATGTCTAAATTTCCTAATATGGGCCTACGAGGCCTTAAACGACCATTGGAAAATCATTCAGGATTGGCACAGGTAATTGCCAACTTTAGAAAAAAATTGCCCTTGAAACAGGGCACACGCCCATGTGGAAAGACAACACGCCATTGTGATCACTAAGACATGGCTGTGCTGATGGCCTGTGTGACACACACGGCCTAAGCATCTCAGGACACGCCCATGTCCCATACACGTGTCAATTTAATTCTAAATTTGAACCTACAGGGGTTTTCACATGGCTTGACACACACCCATGTCTATGGTCCGTGTCCCTCATACAGCCATGACATGCCCGTGTCCTATCCCATGTCTAAAAACCTTGACATTTTGTTTCTAACTTCAGCATCCAATTTAAGGTACACTGCCGGGGCATACGCTCGTGGCCAGAGGTCGTGTCCTCCACACGGCTGAGACATACGGCCGTGTCTCTGCCCGTGTGTTTACTACCATGCATGCTGACTTGCGAATTTTAACTAGACAACACACCCATGGGGCTGGTCGTGTGTCACTCACGGCCTAGACACACGCCCGTGTGTCTACTCATGTGGACAATATAGGGCTATCTTCGAAGCCCTTTGCCACCCTGGAACACAATATAACAACATCCATTCAAAAATACAAGGTAATATCAGCCACACCAAGCATTATCTCATTCATAAAAATATAATCATTCGCATATATAAATCATGAACCCTAGCCATTATTCCAAGGCTTAATACAAAATGAAGGGACTCATCCCAAGCTAATACATTTGGCCCTATTATCAAGACACAAACATCAAGTCTAAGTCCTATACATGCCATATTTCAAATAATAAAACCAACTATACCAAGTGCTTCGGTTGATAGTGTGATCGATTCCTCCAACGTTCGATGATCCTCGAGCTATTTAGGTGGAACTATAAGAAAATGGAAAGGAGAGGGAGTAAGCATTACGCTTAGTAAGTTGCATGCAATTAAATATAACAACAAATCTACCATTCATCGAAATGCTCATAATACAAAAGAAAGCATGAATTCAACTTACTCATCACTATCCAATACAATTTACATAGTATTCATTGAGCTCATATCTCCAACATTCCAAATAGGTACTTGTACCACTCACAACATGGTTATACCTTTCTCGTTTAACTTAAACTATACCTCTCACTATTGAACCATTTGGAATACTATCAAATATTCACCAAACCTCAAACATAGGGTATGATGCCGATGTCATGTCCTAGACATGGTCTTACACTGGCTCATGTCTCAAGTCGATGCCATGTCCTAGACATGGTCTTACACTGACTATTGTTATCGAGACCGACACCATGTCCCAGACTTGGTTTTACACTAGCTCTGGCATATCTGTGCTGATGCCATGTCCTAGACATGGTCTTACACTGACACATCTCATAGCTGATGCATGTCCGTGACATGTCTTATACTGGCTTACCTTATAAGGCCGATGCATGTCCCAGACACGTCTTACACTAGCTTTTGTCTCAATGCCGATGCCATGTCCTAGACATGGTCGTACACTGGCTCTAATAATGTGGCAGATACATGTCCCAGACATGTCTTACACTAGCTCACAACAACGAATATCCGATTTATTTTCAATGGTTCAAGCAGAAATTCTACTAACTCATTTATCATCATGCATTCTCATTTCCACCATCAAATATTTCATGCTATATCAATTCAACATATATAATAACAACGTGGTTGTATTATTTACACACAACTTACCTTGGTTTACAAAATATATCGATTAGCTCGACTTAATCCACTTACTTCGTTTTTCCTCAATCTAGTCCCGAATTTTGCAAATCTTGATCTAAAATGATAAAAATTCACAAATTTGATCATTTTATTAACCTAGATACTCAACAATATAAAATTAGGAAAAATGACCATTTTGCCCCCTAGACTCTTACAAAATGACCATTTTATCCCTAAGTCTGAAATTTAATTTTTATCAAATTTCCTCATATCTTAAGCCTAACCGAACCCTTTTTACTCTTATAGCAACCCATAATTTCTATTATTTCTCACATTTATCACCTAATTCTCAACTTATGCAAAATGGTCCCTAGTTAGGGTTTCCATGAAAACTACTTCACAAAACTTGTTTATTTCACAACAATAACTCATATTTCTCCATAAAATTTTAGAAAAAAACATGTTTACTATCATGACAAGATCCTAAACATTTGACCATTTTGCAAAATAGTCTCCTCTTTTGAAAGCTCATGCTACAAGGGGTCCAAAAACACAAAAATCATCAAGAAAAACTATCAAAATCACTTACTTGTGAAGGTAAAGAGTAGCTGAAATTTTTCAAGCTTTTAAACCCTATTTTTTTGGTAAATTTTGGTGGTGAAGAAGGTGAGAAAAAGATGAAACCCCTTTTTCTTTATTTTATTTCATTTTGGTCAAATAAGCTTCCAAATTTCTACCTAATTTTGACTTTCTCCATATTTTATCTCCTATGGCCGACCATCACCTATCCAAGGGTATATTTTCCCTTTAAAGTCCCCCAATCTAAGTGTCATGGCAATTTAACATCCTTAGCTATCAATTCAAGACTTTTGAACTTCACGCGATTTAGTCTTTTTTCGCGATTAAGCTTACAAAAGCTAAAATTACTTCACCAAAATTTTCATACACAGTTATAAACATGTTCTAAATCTAAAATAATAATAAAATATTTTCTCTGACCTTAGATTAATGGTCTCAAAACCACTGTTCCGACTAAGCCCAAAATCAGGCTGTTACATGTTATTTCAATGAAACCTTAGTGAAGTGATTATGTTATTGCAAAATATTGAATCATTTACTTAGAATAATTAATGTTTGTCTAATTATATATATGTATACGATGCCATAGTTAAAACTGGGTTATGTCAATCTTGGTTTTAAGAGCTTTCGATGGAGTCTATTTTTTTCTTTAATTTTTCTTCAAAATGTATAACCCTATTTATCTTTAATTTCACAAAGTGTTTATAAATCATATTTATTCGAATTATTTTTTTATGAAGATCACGATGGTTGCTAGTTTAAAAGAAAAGATTTCAAGGAAGTGACACGCCAATCCTGAGTCTTCTTTAAGGATTGGGTTTGAGTTGTTACAAAAATTGCATGCATAATTATTAAAATTTTAATTTAAAAAAAATTAGGAACTATGATATGGGCAAACCTACATGTAATAACTAAGACTTCAAAAATGATAATCCGAGACTCTGATACCGGTCCAAGTAAGATACTTCTGCTTTAGTTACTGTAGTCAAACTGATAAAATCCTTAGGGGCTATAGAATAAAGATTTATCTGCTTTAGATAAAGACTGTGATGTATCTGTTAAACTAAAAAATTAGGATTAAAAAATTCCTAAGCAAATATTTATAACTACTCCTGAGTTGTAGATAGCATAATGAGTACCTGCGGTACACATGGTGGTGGTACACGACGACGCGGTGGGCACAGTCGAGTGGCTCAAGTTGAGTACTCCTCTTTGGGGAACATGCCCAACCTAGAGACAAGTGTGATTGTTCAGGCATGTAACGTGCCAAACTTGGCCTAAATGTTATGGCCAAATCTGGAGGAATTACATCAACTTGTTTAAAAACTTCTGTCTCAGTTAAACTTAGGGCGCGTTTCGAAAAATGTAAAATTTGGCAACACACTCTTACAAATATATAGAAATACTTAAGTACGAAATCACTTGTTTCAAACCCAAAATTTGAATGCAAAGCTAAGTTTTGAAAGGAATTATTTTTTTCAAAATCCTTTCTAGCTTGAAGGCAAACAAACATTAAAACTATTTGATTATTTTTAAAAAAACATTTAAGAGTTACTTAATTTTTCAGTGAAAAATTTACAGAGTTTTAATTTTAGTTGAGTGAAAATATTACTTATTCCAAATGATCAAGAATAGTAAGACAAAAATACCAAAAAAATTCCAAGAGTGAGATTTGAACCTATAGCCTCGAACACACACACCTAAAGCACTAAACCACTGAAGTAGATACTTAACTTTACATAATTTTCACAATCTTAACTCAAAATTTATAGCATGAACTCTTGGTTTCTCTAACCCAATTCCTTCTAACCCAATTTTCTAGATGTGACAACTCTAAAATTCCTGCTATTACACCATATACTTAACCAAAAACTCTAAAATTTTCTCATTCATACTAATCACCACGTTATCACTGTGCAACTCTGATTTCAATGTAAACCTGATCCAAACAATATTTCTAACACATTTCCCAATCACAATCTCGAATTGTCTTAACAATTTTTTTATAGAAGAACTACTAACAATGCCACAATCCCAAAGTCTTAGAACTCTAATGACTATGAAACATTTAAGTACCACCAAAATCTTAACCAATGCTGCGTACAAATCCAAATGCAGTTGGATTGCTGCTAGATGTGTGTCGATCCTCTCAATGCCTAGTTGCATAAACCAGTCTCCTATTCTCTCTCTAAGCTGAAACTTGCATATGACTAGAGAAATGTCATGAAAGATCTTAATACGATGCTCAATATATACACATCTAAAATATGTCCCCGCTTTCCTATAACAATTTCCTGGATGACGTCTATCATAAAAAGCACAAATTGAAACATAACATACATTCACAACTGCCTCAACTTGCTGAGGCCTAACGGTTCTGGGCCATTCATAGGTTGCAAATTCAAATCAACAGAACCAGAACTCCTCTTATTACGTACTTTATTCCTTTCCTTTCCTTCACTGTCAAAGTGGTTTCTCCCATCCACATTCTTGATCTCGATTGACTGAAGTCGCCCAGTCACTGAATCTTGACTCACAGATCCAAATTAGACCCTTACGACACTTTACAGATCTCTAGACGTAACATGAATACATTAGATTACCACCCTCAAATTTGAGTGTCTTAATAGACTTGTTAATTTCCATATTAGGCACGCTGCCTGGAGTAGAAGGCTTGGCGCGAGCCACTTGACTACGCTCACTGCGCCCTACGTACTATTGATAAACCATAATTTATACATATTTTTACCCCATGCGTAGCAAATTTTTTGGATGATTTATCCTTAGATTTGGTGAATTCAATGCTCCTAATCCTTTAGTTCCATGTTTTATACTTAGATGAGCATAGGAGAATAAAAAGAGTGAGAAACAGATCGTAAACAGAGAAAATGGGCCAATGTGGGAAATCAACACGGCCTGGACTTCCTCACACGGGTAGACCATACACCCATGTCTATTTAATAGCCTTGAACACGGATTGGAGAAATTGCACACGGGCGTGTCCCTGTCGAGCCCAAGTTTAGTCCTATTCGAAAAAAGGCCACTCTTGAGGGCTTTTAGGCATTCTAAAGCCTATTTAAAGGCATTCTAAAGCCTATTTAAACACACTAGAGAGGATGAGAGGACACACACGGAGTAGAAGGCAAGGAATTACTCGAAGAAAGCTGATTGATCCATCTCAGAAGCTGGATTCACCTTCAAGACTGAAGATCTCCCTTCAATTCCCTTCAAGAGTTCTTGGGTTTTCTTTATGTTTTGTTATCATTATTCTTTTAAGATGTTTTCTTTCATAAATATGAACTAAACCCCCTAAATACCTAAGGGGAATGAAACCTAAGACGGATCTTGTTATTATTATCTGAATTGTATGATAAATATTTGACTTGTTCTTAATTATGAGTTCTTAATTCTTGCTTTAATATTCCAGGATATTGATTCAAGTATTGATGTGCTTATTCAGAGGAGCAAAAGTCCCTATCTAAGAGTAGATCTAACATAATTAAGCGGAGTTAATTGCACGCCTAGAGATAGGGTGACAAGATTTTGCCGGATTAGGGTGAAACATAATAAGGGAATCCATAGATCGAGTTAATGCAACACTAGGGAGTTAATTAGAAAGAGATTTCAATTAATCAACCTAGGGTTAGATGTTGTTAGTCTCGAGAGAGATAATAATATAAATTAGGGATTTCTATAGATCAAGTCAAGTAAATAAATCGTCTGATTCAGAGTCAATAACAAGTGAAGTCTAGGTGGATTTTTTTCCTTAGGTATTGTCCAAATCATTCAGTTTTCCCAAAAGTTATTTCCCCAATTTACTTCCTGTGCATTCTTAGTTTAGTAATTAGATTAGATAAAACAAACCCCTTTATTTTCAGGTTAGATAATAAAAAGAAAGTTAATACTAGTACTTTTAGTTCCTTTGGGTTCGACATCCCGGTCTTGCCATAAGCTATATTACTGTTCAATAAGGTGCAGTTGCCTTTGTCGTGACAATAGTTAGTTTTCAAGAACGGACATTCATAAATTATAAAACTTATCACGATTCATAACACGATCAAGTTTTTGGCGCCGTTGCCGGGGAACTAAGATATTAGGAACACTCAATTTCTACTTTAACCATTCTACTTTTATTACAATTTAAATTTTTATTTTTTTTAATTTTTCGTTTATTCGCTTGTGGCAGGTTTTTATAGTGCATAACTAGAAGAAACCTGTCAGGACCATTACTTTTTGATAGTGAGCTTGATCGAACAGCTCGCAGAAAGTAAAGAGAAATAAGTCACAGACTAAGATACACGGAGGAAGAGCAGAGGACGACATTCACACCACGACCGAGGAGATGGCTGAAAATCAAGAAAATCCGCTACCTCCTGCGATTGCTGCTAATCCTGTAAATCAGAATCCTGCTCCATGCACTATGTATGATTATGCTAAACCTACTTTAATAGGAACTGAGTCAAGTATAGTTACGCCTGCTGTTGCTGCAAATAATTTTGAACTGAAACATTCAAATGATCCAAGAGTTTGTTCAGTTTGATGGTTTGCAGGACGAGGACCCAAACGCTCATTTGGCGATTTTCTTAGAGTTTTGCGACACTTTTAAGATCAATGGTGTTTTTGATGATGCCATTCGCCTTTGGTTGTTCCCCTTTTTGTTGAGGAACAAAGTTAAACAGTGTTAAACTCGTTACCACGAGGGTCAATCACTACATGGGAACAAATGACCAAAAAATTTTTACTTAAATATTTTTCACCGGCTAAAATGACTAAGTTAAGGAATGATATCTCTTCTTTTTTGCAGATGGATCTAGAGACACTCTATGATGCATGAGAGAGATACAATGTAACATCCCGAAATAGGGCCTAGTCAGAATAGTGGTTTCAGGACCACAAATTCGACATCAAAATATTTATTTTATGATTATTATAAGGCCTAGAATATGGTTATATGCATGTGTTAAAGTTTCATGAAGAAATTTTAAGTATAAGATGTCCAATTGGAAATTAGGGACTAAATTGAATAAATTGTAAAACTTGGATTCTAGAAGTAATTTGTATGAAATTGCTATAGATTATGAATTAGAAGGTCCTGGAGATCAATTTTCCTAAGTTCTAAAATTTTGGACAAAAGTGGACTTGTATGGATGAAATTTTAAAGAAAGGGCATGAGGGCATTTTGGTCATTAGGTATTTTAATGAAATAAAAAGAGAAAAATGGAGCAAAAATATGCTCATCGTCTTCCCATAGCTGCCGAAATTTGGAGGACACCATACCTAGGTTTTCTTCAATTTCCAAGCTCAATAGTAAGTGTTCCCGAGCCCCGTTTTTCATGTTCTTTGTATTTTTGAAATCCCGGTAGTTTGCTTTCTCCATTTCTACCCATATTTCATGCTAGGGTTTATGTTGAAAAATTTACCCATGCATGAGTTATTGGTATTTTGATGGATTATGGAAGAATATGAAAGATAAATGTATGTTAAACATCTTTTCCAAGTTGGTTTTCATAAGAAACCCTTATAGGGACTATTTTGCAAAAGATGTAAATGTGTGGTAGAAATGAGGAAAATAATGAAAAATGCGGGCTGCCATAAGAGAGAAAAATGTTCGGTTTGGCTTGGGTAAGATATAAATTGCATGTGTTTCATTATACGAGCCTAGGTACTAAATCGTAAAGATGTGAAAGGTTAGGGGCAAATCGATCATTTGGACCGAGGGTAGGTATTAAACTTGAAATATATAATATGAGATATTAATGAATTAATTTTGCTATTATAGACCTCGAGGAACAATTTCGGAGGTCAATCGTGGTAAACGCAAGGTTTCAGAATAACCGAAACACAACTCTGAAAAGAATACTAAGTAAGTTCGGATAACTTAAAGTAAACCCTTGATATGCATAATTATATGAATTATGAATGCTTGATGATTGTATTTGTTATTGGTATGAAATATGATAGAAATGCATATTGATGATAACATGTGAAAAATATCTCGGTTGAGGTTGACAAAAGGAATTCGATGGATAAACCCTCATTGAAAGCTAAATTAGCCTGAACGGGTAATCTGAGTTGTCAGGTATGAAAAGGAATCTAGCCCGGACGGGTGTTCCTTGAATGATCAAACCTCCCGAAGAATATGTGTGCATGATTGATTCAGCCCGGACGGGTAATCCGATTAGGGTCTGAATTTAGCCTGGATTGGTAATTCAAATCCGAGCTCATTAAGGGTGTTTGTTGTTATAAGGGGTTTATCCTAGACTGATTATCCCGACATCACCTTATGAGTTCATATAATAGGGGATTTAGCTTGGATTGTTAATCCTGCCATATGATGTGAGGTTCGCGGGAGTGCATAGATGGAATAATCATTCGTATGAATTGACGGATATTGGGTATTCCATCGAGGTTTCCTAAAAACTCAACGAGATTAATATGGGATATACATATATGAATGAAATGTTGAATGATGAGATCATCTAGTTAAATTACATAATACATGATTATATGACTAACTCATTGATTGAGTGCATGTGATAGGAAATCATTTCATAATGGATGATTTCATGAAATAAGTATGGATGTTTGCTAATTACTCGGTAAGTTTACTTTCCGGTTATTCGAGCTTACTAAGCATGGAAATGCTTACCCCTCTCTTTTTCCCTGTCTCACAGAGCTCAAGGACTCATAAGGATTTGAAGACAATTGGGGAGTGAACACACTATCAACTAAACAAGCTTTGGTATAAAGACTTAGTTTATTTTGTTCAATGGCATATATAGTATTTTTGAGTATTTTGTTATATGTGTCATTTGATTTGCCCAGTAAAGGCATGAAAAATATGTTTATCTCTTTGTATATGGCCATGAAAATTGTCTTAATTTAAGTAGGCTATGACCTACGATTTTATGCATGGTTTTAATTACGAAGGATGGGTTGCTATCAATTGGCAATGAATCACATGAATGAGCCAATTTCAGAAGAATTAAAGTAATATGGGAACCCATGACACTAAGTAGGAAATAACCATTTATGTATGAAACCAATGATATGAGGTTTCCATACAACTATTTTCATTAAGATTATTTACAAGTATATAATCATGCTTCTTCTCAAATTTGGTAACCATTAGGCACAAGTAGTATAAAGGGGTGACTAAAGGCTTGGAAAATAACCTAATAAAGTCCACATGGTTGAACACACGGGCATGTGTCTAGGCCATGTGTGACACACGGGTCCCTTTCATGGGCGTGTGCTACGGCCGTGTGTCCCTTGCACTTAAAACCTTAGCTTAAAGTTGTACACAGGTAGGCCACACGGGCGTGCGCCATGGCCGTGTTAAAATGACAGTTTCGTCCACGGGCAGGTAGCACGGGCATGTTCTATGGCCGTGTTGATAAGTTAGTGTTGCCCACGGTTGAAGGGCATGGGCGTGCCCCAAGATACATGGGCATATGAGTCCACATGATCCACTTACACGGGCGTGTGTCCCTTTTAGTTAAGGAAAATTTTTTAAGGAGCCCAAGGCTAATCGAACGTGCCCGTATTTTTCCTGCATTACCTTCCGATATGTTATAGGTCTCGAAGGGCTATATAAGGGACGAGATGTTCATGATTGAAAAGTTTTAAATTCAAATGAAATTTTGTGACCTGAGTTAGTATACTGAAAGTGTAAACTTTCGGTAATGCCTCGAGCCCTGTCCCGGTGTTGGATACGGGTTAGGGGTGTTACATACAAGGACCTATTGAGAAGGTTCCCTCACCATGGGTTACCTTTATGGTTGCAGGTTCAAACATTTTACAATGACGTGAAGCCCTCAACAAGGCAACTTATCGACGCAGCTGCTGGTGGGACTATCAATAACAAAACACCTGAAGTGGCTTACGAATTCATTGAAGAGATGTCACTGAATAACTATCAGTGGCAAGTCATGAGAACAAAGCCGACGAAAACAGTCGGTGTTTTCAACCTCGATGCGGTTACTATGCTATCTAACCAGGTAGAACTCTTAAATAAAAAGACTGACGGTTTGTGTGGTTCTACTCAGGTACATCCAGTGATGAAGTGTGATTCAAATGGAGGAGGAGCATACACAGAATATCAACCCTTTAACCCTAGCTCCAAGGAGGAACAAGTTCAATATATGGGTAATAATAATTCTAGATCTCAAAATAACCCATATAGTAACACATATAATGCAGGTTAGAGGAACCATCCCAACTTCTCGTGGGGTGGTCAAGGGAATCGAAGGCCACAACATCTTTTGGGTTTTCAACAACCACCTCACCAATAGGAAAAGAAGCCGAGCCTTGAGGAGATGCTAACAAAGTTTATCTCGGTGTCGAAAACTCACTTTCAGAATACCAAAACAGCACTTAAGAATCAATAAGCGTCGATCCAAGGGCTTGAAACTCAGATAGGTCAACCCGCCAAATTGATTTCTGAACGGCCACAAGGTAGCTTACCAAGTAACACTGAATCTAACCCAAGGGAACAGCTCAATGCAATTACCATTCAAGATGAGGAAGGGTTAGTCGAACCTGAAATAGAACCGATGCAAGGAATTGTGTAAGTAAAAGCAGAGGTGAGGTAGACCACAGTGAACAAACATTGGTAAGTAAAGAGTACAAACCTCGTGTGCCATACCCCAATGCGACAAGGAAAGACCGCACAGACGAACAATTTGGTCAATTCTTTAAATTATTAAAAAAATACATATTAACTTACCGTTTATTGAAGCTCTTTCGCAGATGCCAAACGCAATCAAATTCTTAAAGGAGCTTTTAACAAACAAGCGGAAAATGGATGAGGCATCGCATGTGGAGTTAAATGTAGTTTGCTCAGCCATAATATAGAATAAGCTAGCCAACAAATTAAAAGATCCAGGGAGTTTTACGATTCCTTGTTTAATTGGTAGCTTAGATGTTAATAATGCTTTGGCTGATTTAGTGGCTAGTATCAATGTCATGCCTTATAAAATGTTTAAACAACTAGGTCTTGGGAAACCCAAACAAACTAGGATGAGCATTCAGTTAGCAGACAAAACAATCAGATTTCCTAGGGGTATTATTGAAGATGTACTTGTTAAAATTGATAAATTCATATTCCTAGTTGATTTTGTTGTTCTAGACATAGAAAAGGATAGTGACGTGCCTTTAATTTTAGGAAGGCCCTTTTTAGCAACTGCTAGAACTATAATTGATGTTGGTATAGGTGAACTCACACTTCGTGAGGGTGAGGAAACAATCATTCTTCAGGCTCGTAATTCAAGTAACACATCAAATATCAAGGGTGATTGTATAAATTGTACTACTAATACTGATCATGTGGTGAAACCTTCTTTGTAGGAAATACATTCAAATAACACACCTGAGCCATGCTTGAGAAACGAAAAAGGACCCGTCTATGAAGAACAAAGGCTACAAGTCGAGGAACTAGATTAGTGGCAGACACAGAAATCGAGATCACACGATAAGCTGAAACCACGCAATAACAAGCTCAATATTTCACCAAATCAACTTAAGGTTGGAGACAAAGTACTATTAGATGCAGCAGACCCTCGAATTGCCACCTCTGAACCTAATGGAGAAATCCCTCTTACGGTACTTAGCATTTTCCCATACAGCATAGTCGAGGTAATTCATCCCAAATTCGGTACGTTCAAGGTAAATAATACTATTCTAAAACCTTATTTTGAAAAAATTGATAGCAGAGATGATGAGTATAAACTCCTTGCACCACTATGACCATGCAACAGAGAGGTAAGTCGAGCTTAGACTATAAATAAGTGCTTCTCGGGAGGCAACCCGAGCACTAACGGTGTTAACTTCTTTAAATTTTAGTTTTTAACATTTAAATCCACTAACTGAGACACTGAACACAGGTTTTCTAGAACCACATGGCCAGACCCACGGGCGTGCCTTAGGCCGTGCCCACACCATGGAAGGCAACACGGCCGTGCGATACGACCATGTGAAAACAGGGCAAAATTTTTTCCCCAACACGGGAGTTGATAAGTTGCCACGGCCATGAGACATGATCGTGGGTGAATCTGTCAAAACAACACGGGCGTGTGACACGCTTGTGTCCAGAGGCCATGGTTGAAACTGAGAAAACAACACGGGCGTGCGACACGCTTGTGCTCACTACTCGTGGTCAAGACTAACAAAACAACACGGGTGTGGACATACATATACGGGCGTGGGACAAGCGAACGAAGCAGAACACGACCATGCGACATGGTCGTGTGCATCATATAGATTCTGATAGAGCTCCCTATACGTCACAGGTATAGGTGTAAATTGCATCCTCTCATGCCTAGTGTTGGATTCCTGCTTTTGAGAGTCTTGTTGCCCAACTATGGCTACTTTGGGCTGGCTAACTGTGACTGCTTTTGAATTAAAACCGCTTGTATTGTTTACCTCATTGTCTTTTCTTCTTGGGGCTAATCTTTTGACTACTTCCCCCTCAATTCTTCCTCTTCTTATGGCATTCTCTATCATCTCTCCTGCCATAACTATGTCCGCAAAACTTTTAGTAGTGCTTCCAATCATATGAGTAATAAATGGGGCTTTCAGAGTATTAATAAATAACATAGTGGTCTCCTTCTCCAACAGTGGTGGTTGAACCTGCATTGCTACCTCTCTCCACCTCTGTGCATATTGCCTAAAATTCTCATTAGGCTTTTTCTCCATGTTTTACAGGGTAATCCTGTCAGGGGTCATATCTGTTACATGATTGTACTGTTGCATGAAGGCTTGTGCAAGATCCCTCCATGAACTTATTCTAGCCCGGCTCAACTGATTGTACCATCTGGCTATCGCTCCTATCAAACTGTCCTGAAAACAATGCATCAACAGCTGATCATTGTTTACATACCCCGTCATCCTTCTATAAAACATTGTGATGTGGGCCTCTGGGCAAGTAGTGCCATTGTACTTTTCAAATTCTGGCATTTTGAATTTGTGAGGTAATACTAGGTTTGGGACCAGACTTAAGTCCTTGGCATCAACCCCATGATTGTTGCCAGTGCCTTCCAAGGCCTTGAACTTTTCTTCTAACCATCTGCAGCGTTCATCCAATTGCCTTGCAGCTTCGATGTTCAAATCCTCCTTTTCCACCATATCTAGATCAGGAACAAGAGGATTAGTAAGATTGTCACCCATATTAAGTCCTAAACCAATCGGGAAATTCACATGGACACCAGCATCAATTGGCCCATGCTGAGGCCTCATAGTAGTAGATGGCCTTCTAGGAGGTGCCTCAGTTTGCAATGATACATGCGGTGGTGTAAAACCTGGAGGAGGACCCTCATTTTCCTCTTCAGTGATGGCCATAGGAGCCTTTCCTTTATCAGTGGCCCTCAGTAACTAAGCCATTTCGGCCATTATATTCCTCTGAGCTTCCATCATTTGTTCCCTCATCTCATTCTGCATCTTAGCCAATTGCTCTTGCAACTGGTCTTGCATATCCTTTTTCAACTGGTCTTGCATATCCTTTTGCAACTGCTCAAACCTTTGATCCATGTTCTTAGTTTTAGTGCGAGTACCGTAAGGATGTGTAATTTCCAGTTTTCTTTTCTACCTTTATAAAGAAACTTTAACTAATTAGAGTCTTTCTATAACCTTAAATGCATATGATATGATGTAATGCAAATGTATGAATGCAGCAAAGGCATCAATCCCGATTCAATCTCATTTAGAAAACTTTATTTAGAAAAAGAATATCTTTACATATAAATGGATTACAAGTATGCTTTCGCGCTAATGCCCAAAGTTTTAACTCTATCTAATAAAAGGGCTAACTCTCTTCCTATGTCTGACGACGACCCACACATCATACTCAATACGTCGGCTCGTACAGCCAAGTCTTGCACATATTCAGCAACCTCTCGAATCTGAGCTATGGCTTCTTCCATGACATGATCTCTTTCTCTAATCTGCCCTCTAGACTGATGAAGCTCTCTCTTTAGATAGTCTCCTTGCGCCTCGAGTTGCTCAATCTGAAGTTTACCTTCCTGCAATGCTGCTTCCAAATCTTCAACTTTACTCTTTAGCTCCTTTAACTCGACCGTAGAATCATGGTTGCGATGCCAACGAAGGGATCTTCCAAGCTCAGTTACTTTAGACTTCAACCCTTTATTCTCTTCTTCTAATGCCAAATTTTGTGATTGCATCTCCTGAAACCTCTTCTCCCAATGCTCAACTCTAGCCTTGCCTTCTTGGACCTCTTTCTGCAACTGATCTGAAGATCCTCCTACTTTCGCTCTTCTCAAGGATACCTGTACCTTTTTGTATTGTTCCTTCAAGTCATCTCTATCCTCTTCAATCTTCCTCTTTTCCTTTCTTTCTTTTTCGACCTCCATCTTCTGGACATAATATCTAAACTCAAGTACATCTTTTCTTCTTCCAGCTTTGCTATCCTTTTCTCGAGCTCCAGATTTTTCCTCTCAAATTCTTGCTTCATAATTTCTAACTCCGAGGGCATGACTTGCAGATATTCCTCCATCGGTCGAGCTCCTTCCATATTTGGCTCAGGAAGGTTATCATTG
The DNA here is from genome assembly GCF_007990345.1 of Gossypium hirsutum. Lineage (NCBI taxonomy): Eukaryota > Viridiplantae > Streptophyta > Magnoliopsida > Malvales > Malvaceae > Gossypium > Gossypium hirsutum. Next base: position 56,772,895 of record NC_053430.1, on the reverse strand, counting down.
ATCCTTCTACCTCTCCATTCAACATATTCTGGAGTCGTAGCAGGGCCAATAGCTACTCCTTTCAACCGGCACATCTTGTTCCAAGCGCTAGAGATCTCACCGACCCTTTTCTTGTAATCGGCTCCTCTATATGCGAACTCACTTTGAGTTAGCCCATGAGTTGCTGGCACGAATTGCCTCAAACCGAATTGCCTTAACACGAGCAAGGGAGCATAACCAATGGCACCCCAAATTCCCAATAAAGGGACCCAATTGAAACTGCCGCAACGGTAAAGAACCTCACCAGGAATCATCCATGGAGCTCTCCACTCAACATCTTTCGACTGAAGATTTTGAAGTAGTGCAATCCAATTCTCCTCTGGAACATCAACTCTCCTAATTGAAGCTACTATGTCCTTCAGCGGTGAGTAATCCTCGAAGAAAACCCGAGAAACAACCTTATCTATCAACCGAAAATGACTATAGAACCAAGCTAGAAGCAATTGTGCACAACCAACAAACCTGCCTGCGCCAGCTTTCCTACATGCGCCTAAGGACCTGAATGTCTCTGCCAATATTGCAGGGACAGAGGTGACCCTCTTATTGAGTCTATGGAAAAGATCCGTGGTTGCCTCATCCACATATCCCAAAGCCCTAGGGAACACCATCAATCCGTACAAACTTAAGGCAAAAACATCTACCTTTTTCGCTTCATCAGGGTGTGTCAAAATCAGATCCTTCAAAGCAACCCATGAAATGCACTTGCACTTGCCCTTCTCTTTAATTCTGGCAGTAATCCACTGCTCGCTCATCTCTGTAGTAGCCATCAATTTCTTCCAAAAGGTAGGGACATTAATAGCTCTAGAATAAATTCTATCTTCCTGGAACCTAAGACAACGTAACAAAGTAGTGTACTCCTCTACGGTAGGTGCCAAATCTACCTCCCCGAAAGTAAAGCAACTGTACGCTGGATTCCAAAACTGAGCAAGGGCTCGAAACAAGTGCTCATCTATTTGAACATCGAGCAAGTAAGGTAAGTCTCCGTAATTACCGTAGAATAACTGTTTAGTCCCGTTGCCCCATTGATCCCAAATCTCCTTAAGCTCTTGGAGATTATTCTGCGTAACACTGATGCGAGTATATCCTAACAGCTCCGACATATATCCCGCAGCTATACTATCTCCCTTTTCTAACTGAGTTTGCTCAGACCATCTATGGACGTTGGCGTTGCCCTCCACTCTATCAAGAAGTCAGATCTCCATAATAAAACACTCTAATTTAGACACTGACCGTGAATCGATACCTTTGTAAATGCAAAATGTCATGCAAACAAAAGAAGAGAAATAGTCAATATCACATGATATCAATAAATCTCAATAATAATTTATAAGGGTAATATCTAAAGTTTAACTCTAACTAAATTGGGTTCTTATGGTTTTTTCTATATGGTTGGTTCTAAAGTTTGAGGTACCTGAATCAGCAGATTCCTCGATCCTCACCCATTATAGGCTCATTTGAATCGAGTTCAGTTCAGGGGAATACATTTCCCTATGGTTACACGGAGATGAAAATCTCACGAAACCATAGGTACGGATGTATCCCGAAAGTGATCCACTATCCTGCACGGAGGTGAAAACCTCACGAAGGCGTAGCTTCTCACTCCCACTTAAGGTTGTGCCCACAACGGTCATGCAAATGCAATGCGTATTAGAATATAGCAACACATGCAATAATACAAACACATGTAATGCAAAAAGGATTAAATCTTAAAATTTTTTAAATTTCTGACATCAAGACAGAGATAATCAATCACACGGCTTGACTCTCTTATTAGTCCCCAGTGGAGTCGCCAAGCTGTCGAAACCATTTTCAAATCGATTTTTGGAAAATGGGAATCAACTTTAAAAAAAAAACGGGAGTCGCCACCAATCTTTTTAGGTGTGATTGGATCACCTTTAAAACAGTCATTTTAAAATCGTTGGTTTTGGTCTACGAAATCAAAAGAATGGGTTCGGGAGTCGGTTACGTACGAGGAAGGTTAGCACCCTCGTAACGCCCAAAAATTGGTACCTAATTGATTATCAAAATGTTTTTAATGTCGGAAATTAAAACTTTAAGAAGTAATCCTCTTTAAAGTATTTGAAAATTTGGGTTTACTTGTATCAAAGTATCGACTATAAGTTAGCCCTTAGAAATCTCTATCTCAAAACAGCAAAATGCTACATCCAGTAAGTTAGGACATATCACTTTGCAATTCCAAGACAATCACTTATATTTCGAAATCCTTTAAAAACTTTAGAAGGGTACTTGACTATTCGAACTTAACGAGAAAAGTTGCAACCCAATAAGTTAGGGCACTACTTTTTCGAAATTTCCAAACACCAAGTATTGCCTTTATATTTTTTTGAAAATTTTGGAGCCTTGTCTTTTTAAAGATGATGCGTGGAGAATTGTATTACATTATAAATCATAATAATATATTATTGTACTAGGTAGATAAAAAATGAATACTACGATATAAAGAATAATACATTTAAAGCAAAAAAATGCAAACAAAGATATATATAGCATGTATTGAAAACGAATAAACAAAGTATATAAACATACGGATTAATATTTAAATGATGCATGACATAAAAAACATAAGCAAATAATGGATGATATACAAATAGAAGAAATATAGTGTTAATTTGCATATAATTATAATAAAAATAAGCTTAACACATTCATGACGTATACAACATATAGAAGAACTAATAAAAAAAATGATTGATTGCTAACAAAATATACATGCAATTAAAAAACAAGACATTTCATATCAATAGTGTTTAATATATAATATAATAACATAGTAACAAGAATAATAGAATAATAATTATATAATAATATATTGGTTTGAAAGTATGTAAGAGATTTCATAATATAACAATATTAATTTAAAATGAAATAATATATGTATAGCAAATAAAAAAATGAAATGTGTATATAATGTGAGTTAAAAATATGATCTAATAAAAATAATTTACATTTTTTAAAATAATATATAAAAAATAATATAATTTGTATAATTGGTAATATGTGATATATAATATATATAAAAAATAATAAGTAATATAAAAAATAAAACCTAAAAAATGCTATATAATAAAATATAAATATACGTATATGTAAACAATGTATAATAAATAAAAGTTTTTATAAATATATAAATGGTATTTTAGTAATAATATAAGTATATTTTTTATAATAAATAGATTATATAAAGAAAATAAAATGAAAAGAAAGGGTTAAAATTGAATTTAAATAAAATTACAAGGCTAATTTGTAAAATAGTAAAAATTTTGAATTTAATCAAAACATAAATTGAAAGTCGAGGGACTCATTGGGTAATTTAAACCCTAATCCCAAAACGACTGTGTTCTGTAGAACCGAATTTAAAGGTCGTTTAGGACTAAATCAAAATAAATATAAAAGCCCAGGGCCCAAATTAAAATAAAATTAAATAAAATTAAAAGGATTGAAAGTGTAGGGGGACCGATTAGAAGATTATCCCAATAATAGAAAACACGCGGATCCTTTTCGAGTAATCGGGTCAACGCGCGGATCCTGAGGTCTTAAAACGTCGTCGTTTGAAGCTTATCAGATTAAGCTAAAACAGTGTCGTTTTATTATGGCTATATAAGCCAAAACTAAGGCTTAAAAATCATTTTGGATATCGTTTTTAAAAAAAAAGATAGAATCCTCTGAAGAGGACTAGGGGCTGGCCATCGGAGTTCCGTGGAACCTCCGTCCACTGGTTCCCACGCGCCTACGCGCCGCCGTGCACGGTGGTCGGAGGGCTAAAAACCCTTCCCTTTTCCAGCATGATACAGGTAACTTTCCTTCCTTTTTTTAAAACTTAACAATCTCTGCTTAGAGTGATTTGTATATGCATGCTAAAATAAGAACAAGGTACAAATAAATCACCTTTTAGGGACCGTTTGTATTTCTCTGAATGAATGTCAGTATATTTTCCCTATTCTCTTAAAAAAAATCTGCCCTTATTACATTGGTTTTTCGGGCTTTTATAGCCACTATTTATTACAAAAATTGGGAAAGAAATCTTCGATTTCTTTCTATTTCTTGCTCACTGTATCTTTGACCTTGATTCGCTGAGATACTTTTTAGTTTCCTTTTTCTTGCTCTTCGTATCTGCTGTGTTTCCTTTTCTTACAGGTATCCCAATGATCTCGGCATTAACGGTGGTGCCAAGGCTAGAAGGGAGGCCTGAGATTGCGGTGCTTGGACGGTTATGAGAGGGACGGACGCATTGATGGCGCGTCAGTATGCATTGATGGCCTCGATCTGGGGAGTTGCACCGACGCTCCCCGAAGCTTCCAGAAACTGTTGCGGCGCGAGGGGAAAGAGCTAGGGTTGAAAACCCTAGCTGATAATTTTGGGTTTTTGGGCCTCTGTTATTCAGGTCCAGTTTAGGTCTGGGCTTCGGGTATATTTGGGCTAAGGTTGTAATTGTAATGGGTCAAGGGTGTAAACGGGTTAAGGGATAGTTTAAAGGGTATTTGGGCTACTGAGTGTAGGTTTTAACTTTTGGGCTGTAAAGGGACTTTTTAACAAATAAACCTTTATTTATTTTAATTTTGGTTTTGGGTTTCAAGGCCCGGTCAAATTTGGGTTATTACATAGATACTATGTCAAATCCACGTGGTAAGAAAACCGCCCTCCCTGCCTCGAATAAGAGGGAAGGAGCAGCAGCATCGTCAGGTCTTATTGCGAAAATTAGGACCACAGGAGGAACTTTTTCATATACTACGGGCCCAACCCCTAAGTGTGGGCCACTGCATTGATTGGGCAGCACTTGAACAAATCCAACTGGCTGACGCGATCCAAGCCCTTCTGATGACTGACCCATGGGGCCTCTTTTTCGAGATCATCGAGCTGACGTACCTCGATCTCATGCTCGAAATTTGCTCGACCTTTCACCTTCAAGTTGTAATGACATTGTTCGATGATCCTGGAACGGTCCAGTTCCGTCTCTACGGTTTAGTCCACTAGTTGAGGGTACTTGAGTTCGGCGTCACTTTGGGGCTCTATACGGAGGAGTTCATGGACGACGATGATTTTCACACACTCCATCGCAACATCCACTTGTCTCCCTCTAATTGCTGGAGGGCTCCTGTTCCTGCTTCGGCCACCTACAACCCTAGTCACTACAAAGCATCGGTTTCTTCCCATCCTTGCGATACCTAAATGCCATCTTGGCCCACACTCTGACAGGGCGGCGAGAGAGCACCAGCGTCATCAACACTCACGACGCCTGCTTTTTATGGAGTATGGTGAAAGAGCACGTCTTAGACCTTGCCTATTTAATTGCCCTCACCATTCGCCATCAGACGGAGTGGCATAGGAAGGGAGTCATATCCATCGGCCCTTATGTGACTCACCTAGCGCGGTATTTCGGCCTCCTCGACACGGCGGTGCAAGCATCTTCCCTCACCCTCATTGGTCAGATGTCCCCATAGGGCATCTCGAGTATGCTACATATGAGGATGATCGAGCGATGATGTGGAGTTGACCCCCAGTACCACCTGGTCCAACCTGCAGAAGAGGAAGACCTAGAGAACATTACTGATGATGTCCCTCCACAGAACGAGGACCCACCGTCTCAGCCACAGCCCATTCATCACCCAGTTCATGCGGCTGCTTCATACTCTGACATCTCTAAGTGTCTTACTCGATTTGAGCAGCAGTGTTTTCAGCGCTTTGATCACATTGATGCTACTCTACGTCAGATTTGTCAGCACCTTCACATCTCATCGCCACCACCGCCTTGCGAACCATCCGACGATGACGATGTTTAAAGACTTTTTATTTATTATTTTTATTTATCTTCTTTAAGCACTTTTTATTTAATATTCCTTTAATACTATTTCATTTTTAGGTTTTATAATTTTTATTGAACAATTTATAGTTTCGGCTATTTCATTACGAGTAATTATGGTTCTTTACATTCCCTAAAGAGTTCTTGATTTTATCACAATTATAAGGAGCTCCAAAGCTCACCATCACTTAGGAACTTGAAACTCCACTGGAAAAGGTTCTCCATGACTGCCATGTCCTGCCCGACCACTACGATAACCTCATCGCTGGACACTGTGGTTGTGGAACCTAACCTTTACCACCACCGGAGTATCCTCCTCCAATCTTATCATTGCCTTGGCTGATTATTCTTTATACCTCCAATTCAAGGATTCCGTTCAACATTCTGGAAGTTTCACTCATCTCCCTCTCTCTTCTGATATTATCTTTATATCACTATTATTTATCTTTGTACATTGAGGACAATGTACATCTTAAGTGTGGGGGGGATATTTATATCATTAGCAGAAAAATCCCTAAATTTTTTCTTGTTCTCATGTGATCTGCTCATATCATTATTAGAATGAATTTTGAGTAATTTATGATTTTTGTTGATATGTCTTGAATTAAAACATAGGCATTCATGTATTGATTGTTTAAACTTTAAGGAATTAGAGAATCAAGCATGATAAGTTGATTTTTAAGATTTAAATTTTTTTAGGTTGTTTCCCCAAGTTTACATACTATCTTGAGTTGAAATTCACAAGTTTAAACATCAGAAAGCCATAATTTTTGTGAGATCTTGAGCCTTTAGAGCATATATTATTTCTTTCATGCTCACTTTTATTGTTGCTTTAAGTGCATCAATATTAATCTCTTATTCTAGAACTTGCTTGATTATACATGTGAAGACTACACCATTTGATTTGATATGTCAAGATGATAAAGGCATTTAGGTTTAACCCACTCACTCCATAAAAACCTACCTTCACAATTAACCCTTAGTTAACCCCTTTGAGCCTAACAAGCCATTCATTGATTTACCCTCAATATTAACCCATAACCCATTATTGTTGAAATCCCCTAATTTGATCCCTATTTTTGTCGAGATTTGATTTGAATTAATTGCTTAGCTATGTTTTTTTTGTAATAATTAGCAAAGTTTTATGTTATTTGACTAGTTCTTTAAAAAAATACATACATATTAGTAGTAATTCTTTGTTTTTGAGCTTAAGTATTTAAATTCCTTATCCCATGAAGAAAAGCTCAAATTCTAGGACTTTCTAATTAGACGTGTAATTTATCAAGTTGTAGTATTTTTCTAGTTAGGTAATTTTTCAATTCAATCTCGATTCTAACCTTCTTTTTCAACCTGTAACCACACCCCCTAACCAAAGCCACGTTACAACCCTCCAAAGACCTTTTGATTGATGTATCATCTTAATATATAATGGTGGAGATTTGATTTTCACGCAAGCCTATGGTAATAACTTTTCATATTGATTGTTGAGTGCTAGATTTCTTGTCCTTAAAACACCTCGAGTGATTTGATTGAATCTTTAGTGAGGATGTGAAACTCTATGATGTTTTGAATCAAAACTGCTTACTTAGATGAGAGGAGACACCTAGGTTTTCGTGATAAAATGCTCAACTTGGAATGTTTGAAACTTTGATGTTCTTCGAGTTGAATTTTCATTGTATGATTGCTTATAGATTAATTCGAGATATTATTGATGAGAATTATAAGTTGAGAAGAATTTATTTTGATTTTGAGTTGAAGATTTTGCTTAAGGACAAGCAAATGCTTAAGTGTGGGGGTATTTGATAAACCATAATTTAAACATATTTTTACCCCATGTGTAGCACATTTTTTGGATGATTTATCCTTAGATTTGGTGAATTCAATGCTCCTAATCCTTTAATTTCATGTTTTATACTTGATGAGCATAGGAGAATAAAAAGAGAGAAAAACAGGCCGAAAACCGAGAAAATGGGCCAACGTGGGAAATCAACACGGTCTGGACTTCCTCACACGGGTAGACCACACGCTCGTGTCTATTTACCAGAATTGAGCATGACTTACACGGGTAGACCACACGCCCGTGTCTATTTAACAGCCTTGAACACGGATTGGAGAAATCGCACACGGGCATGTCCTTATCGAGCCCAAGTTTAGTCCTATTCGGAAAAGGCCACTATTGAGGGCTTTTAGGCATTCTAAAGCCTATTTAAACATACTAGAGGAGGATGAGAGGACACACGGAGTAGGAGGCAAGGAATTACTCGAAGAAAGCTGATTGATCCATCTCAAAAGTTGGATTCACCTTCAAGACTGAAGATCTCCCTTCAATTCCCTTCAAGAGTTCTTGGGTTTTCTATATGTTTTGTTATCATTATTCTTTTAAGATGTTTTCTTTCATAAATATGAACTAAACACCCTAAATACCTAAGGGGAATGAAACCTAAGACGGATCTTATTATTATTATCTGAATTGTATGATAAAACTTTAACTTGTTCTTAATTATGAGTTCTTAATTCTTGCTTTAATATTCCAGGATATTGATTCAAGTATTGATGTGCTTATTCAGAGGAGCAAAAGTCCCTGTCTAAGAGTAGATCTAACATAATTAAGCGGAGTTGATTGCACGCCTAGAGATAGGGTAACAAGATTTTGTCGGATTAGGGTAAAACCTAATAAGGGAATCCATAGATCGAGTTAATGCAACACTAGGGAGTTAATTAGAAAGAGATTTCAATTAATCAACCTAGGGTTAGACGTTGTTAGTCTCGAGAGAGATAATAATATAATTTAGGAATTTCTACAGATCAAGTCAAGTGAATAAATCGTCTAATTCAGAGTCAATAACAAGTGAAGTCTAGGTGGATTTTTCCCTTAGGTATTGTCCAAATCATTCAGTTTTCCCAAAAGTTATTTCCCCAATTTACTTCCTGTGCATTCTTAGTTTAGTAATTAGTTTAGATAAAACAAACTCCTTTATTTTCAGGCAAGATAATAAAAAGAAAGTTAATACTAGTACTTTTAGTTCCTTTGGGTTCGACATCCCGGTCTTCCATAAGCTATACTACTGTTCGATAAGGTGCACTTGCCTTTGTCGTGATAATAGTTAGTTTTCAAGAACGGTCATTCATAAATTATAAAACTTATCACAATTCATAACACGATCAACTACGTACACATATATCGTGTCTCGATCTTCTTGAGTCACCATGAGAAAACATTTAATTAATCTACAGTTTAGAATTTTAATGTTTAGCTTAGGTTATTAAAAATCCCAAGTCTAAAGTTTTATCGAAGTCAACCCAGTTTCTTTTCTAAAGTAGAACAATTTCTACACTATAGTCTCTAAAACTCAACAATTTTAATAAAGTACTAAAGTAAATATAACTAAAGTAACTAAAGTAAAAAGTTTCTTACTCGGAGCGGTGTCAGAGACTCGAATTCATATTTTATAACCAATTATCAATATTTAATTAACATTCCAAAGCTCGAATTAAAACAATTTTCATAAAGGAAATATTTGGAACCCAAAAATCATAGCTCGAGTTTTGAAACTTGGCTGTAATACAACTAAATATAACACCCCAAACTTGGTCTAAATGTTATGGCCAAATCTAGAGGAATTACATCAACTTGTTTAAAAACTTTTGTGTCAGTTAAACTTAGGGTGCGTTTCAAAAAATGTAAAATTTGGCAACACACTCTTACAAATGTAGAGAAATACTTAAGTACGAAATCACTTGTTTCAAACCCAAAATTTGAATGCAAAGCTAGGTTTTGAAAGTAATTAGTTTTGGAAAAATCCTTTCTAGCTTGAAGGCAAACAAACATTAAAAATATTTGATTATTTTTAGAAAAACACTTAAGAGCCACTTAATTTGTCATCAAAAAATTTACAGAGTTTAAATTTTGAAAACCAAATTTTTAGCTCTTAACCTGTGTGGTTTCGCAGTGTCTTGTTAAAACACCCAAAGACAAACAGACAGAACAAAAACCAAAAAAAAAGTTTGAACAAGTTTACAAACTAAAATAATTAAAACGTAAACCTTCAAATAGATAAATCGAAAACAATTCGTGCTCTCGTACGTCATCCGATGCTAAATTTCACTTATTACCTGAAATGTTAGAAACAAAACAAAGTGGTGAGCTACAGAGCCCGGTGTATAACTAAAATTGAATATGAAACATGCAATCATAATATACAAATCAGAGCATTAGAGAGAATTTCATATCGATCAATTAAACATAACTGATGGTGCATGAATATGCCAATGCGGTATTTTTCAAAAAAAAAACATAATGCAAGTTTTCCAAAAAGCTTCCTACCCATCTCCGCTACACACCAAAATATAGTTCCCTAGAACTCATCTATCCATAATCACACCAACAGATAATCATGGACAATGCCACTATGTTGCAGTCTAGCTGCCAGAATAGAAAATGTGGTCAAACCACTAGATAAGGTAGATCATGAAATTGCCAGAACTTCTTTCTTACCATAATATCCCAACCCCATACAATGTGATATGACATGCATAAACTGAACAGAATGTTAAACATGTTGAACATGCTTTCATATTCTTAACATAAATCAGTAAACATATGATTTCATGCTTTGCAGACAGATGTACTAGAAATACAAATCGCCATAACCAGAATCACCATAATGTCAAATGCATGGTAATATAGCTGATTAAAAAATATAAAATAAAACAATCGTATATCATACACACATATATAAACATAGTGAATCAGAACATACCATCAGAACTAACAGTATCAGATCATGCAAATATATTTCACATATTCTAAAAACATCATTCACAGAACTAGATTAGTAAATACCTTGTTTTCAAGCCCTAGTTAAGCAATATGGGCCTTACGAAAAGTCTAATTACGGATTTAAAAGTCAAACGACTTAGGTGAAATTTTATAAAAAATGGGTCCACACACTCGTGTGGCCCACACGACCTACATATGGTTGTTTGGCTCACACGGTCATGTGGCATCGGCAGACTTAACTTTTGACTTTCGTCGATCGTTGTTCTCTCGGGTTTTTGTTACACACCTTACTGATTCTGAAACACAATGATACAATACAACTCTAGACCCCAAACAGAACAAGTGCTCCAAAAATCCCCAAACTCATCGAAGAAACGTTGAATGCCCTACAAACTTCTCCTATCGGAACAACAAAATCAACAATGCTTGCATTAATCACCATACCAAAAAATCTACCCAACCAAGTGAAACGGGAACAATTATACTACTAAAACAAATTTACCACAACAATTTACCAATAAAAGAATAAAAAAATAGAGGAAGAGTCGACAACAAATGGAATAAACAACCTTGGTACCTTACAAAAGAAGTCTTCAAAGAGAACAGAAATAGACTATTTGAGAGAGGAATTAGGAAATAGAATGAACAAGAAAAGAGAACAACAGAGATAAAGAGTGGCAGAAAAACTCATAGTTTCCACAATAAGAAAAACCAAAGTGAAAAGAAAGGAAAAAAAAGGGGGAAATGGAACAAAAGAAACAAAAAGATGACAAATAAGAGAGTAGGAGTCGTGTAAGGAAAATGGGGAGGAAATCCCTCATCACTAACTTTTAAAACTACCCCACTAACTTCCATATATTAACCACATCAGCTTTTTCTTCCGAATTCAAAACAAAAATCATCTCTACTTTGCACATAGATGATTCAAACATAAGATCTTAGGGTAAGTTAACAAACACCTTACCACCAAACTAGCAGGCTCATTCTTATCATAAGCTAAGCGAAAATATTACTTATTCCAGATGATCAGGAATAGAAGTTAAGAGAAAAATACCAAAAGAATTCCAAAAGTGATATTTGAACCTATGGCCTCGAACACACATATCCAACGCACTAAACCACTGAAGAAGATGCTTAACTTTACATAATTTTCACAATCTTAACTCAAAATTTAAAGCATGACAACTCTTGGTTTCACTAACCCAATTTCTTCTAACCCAATTTTCTGGATGTGACAAGGCACCTATTTTTGAGAGCAATAAATGGGAAACTAGGGACGATGCTGTGTCCCAATGCGATGCTTAGGGTTTTATAGAGAGTCACTGAGGCCCAAGTTGGATTTGTGGGTCGAGGATCAGTGACTGAACGACTCTGGTAGACAGTACTGAGGTATTTCAGGGTGTCGCTGAGGATAAAGATGCAGCCTACACTGGTTTATATGGTGAGACATCACGAGGATAGATGTTGGTTCCACACATTAGTATATTGCTAGTTGTGTTTCTAGTATGGTGGGAATTCCTGTTGAGGAAACTATTAGTGAGGTCTCTATGGTTAGTCCGTTGGGGTAGTCAGTGTGGGGATTGTGTTTTTGATTGATTTGATAGAGTTATCGCTTGGGGATTTCAACCTCATTCTGGGAATGGACTGGTTGGTTGAACACCAATTTATTCTAAATTGTGCTGTAAAAAGGGTGACTTTAAAAGCAATAGATTGTCAGGAGATTGTAATGGTTGGAGAGTGCCAAGATTACCTTGTTAGTGTAATCTCCGCTATGGTAGCTGAGAAACTGATCCGAAAGGGGTGCAAGGTGTATTTAGCCTTTGCACATGACATGAGTGTTGTGGGTTCAGCTGTGGAAGGAATTTGAATGGTTGAGAACTTTTTGGATGTTTTTCCTAAGGAACTGCCAAGGTTACCACTGGATCGAGAGGTCGAGTTTGATATTAAGGTTCTACCTAGGACCGCTCTGATGTCCATTACTCCCTATCACATGGCACAAAAAGAGCTTAAGAAACTAAAAGTCCAACTTCAGGAACTTCTAGATAGTGGATTAATAAGACTAAGTGTTTTACCTTGAGGAGTACCGATGTTATTTGTTAAGAAGAAATATAGAACTATGAGAATGTGTGTTGAGTATAGGTAATTGAATAAGTTAACGATAAATAATAAGTATTCATTGCCTAGGATTGATGATTTGTTCAATCATTTTCGAGGGGCATCAGTGTTCTCCAAGATTGACTTGAGATCTAGGTACCATCAGTTGAAAGTGAAAGAATCCAGTGTGCCTAAGACCGCATTTAGGAATCGTTATGGTCATTATGAGTTCCTAGTTATGCCTTTCGGGTTGACTAATGCTCCAGCTGCATTCATGAATCTCATGAATAAGGTATTGGAATGATGGAAATGTGCAAGTGTATACAATCACAACAAGTAATAAAATGAGCAGTATATGTCGAGTTATCGTACCCACAGGGACTGTGTAAGAAAATTATTTATGGAATGAAATTCAAACACTTTGGTGATTAAAAAATATTTTGATCTTAAGGAAGTGATTAAAAACTAAAATTTAACTAAGTAAAATAAAATAAAAATTAAAGTTTCAATGCATGATTTGAAAATATTGTTTAAGTGAAGATGACATAATTGTGTTAGATCAATTTCATTTCTTAAAACTAAAACAATGTTCATGTTGTTACAAATAAATTCACAGTAACTTGGTAACTTGTTAACTATAGCATATATAGACTTACTAAACTAATTAATCTCTTGAACATATCACTATGTCAATTCAAACAATTAATCAATTTAAATAAGCAAGTAAAAGATTAAGTGACGTAATAACATATTCCTACATTGAAACAATTTAATCACAACAATCTTGCAAGTTATGCAAGGCTAATGTACTGTTTAATACGTCGCTAATTAACCCTTAGGTACCTTAGAAGATTAAACAGGCACTGATTAAGTATTGTGTTAATTAATTACAATTTCAACACGATTAATAATTAATTCTTTAGTTACCTTACAATTATAATGCAAGTATAACATAATTATGATTTTACTTAATCAAACAACTTACCAAGACCTATAACAACACAAACATAATTTTAATAACTTAAATGGATGAAATGCAATCAACCTAACACGAATTAAATTCAAGCCATGTTAATTAAATTAAGAATAAAATCATAACAAATATTCATAGACATGTCCATAACAACAACAATAAAAGTTAATGGATAGGAAACTAGAATCAAATCTGGTGTTTCTTCGAAGTCTGACTAGTTTGCTCCACTCCTCATTCTCTGCTCATTCTTGGTTAATCGAGGCTTCTACAAGAACTTGAATTCTACTACCCAAGGTGGTTGAAGGGCTCTTTTCCAAGAGGAAAATCGGCAAGGAAGGGACAAGAAAGAAAAATGGGAAATAAGAAGAGAAAGTGAGTGAAATACAGAGAGATGTGAGGAATGAAATGTGTGAGAGGTGTGTTGAAATGAGTAGCAAAGGGGGGTATTTATAGGTGGGATTGGCTACAAAAAATAGCAAAAAATCAATAGCCATAGACCCCCTTGGCTGGCTGCATGTGTGGCAAGTTTGAAGGTTTCAAACATGCTAAATTTAGCGTAGGGTGAATCTTTGAAAGCACAAAAAGTGGACGGGTTTGAATGAAATTTCAAGGAATCTTCAAGGGCTGATTTTCAAGCCAAATAATAAACTAATTTGAGTAGATTGAGTCAGCATATTGGACGGTTTTGGACAGCTCATTTGCTCGGTTGGATCAGTCTTTTAGTTCAACACAATTGAGCCTCATTTCATAATTTATTTAATAATAATTATTTAACACAAAATAAATTGGATTAAAATTAAAATTAATTATATTATTTATTAATATTCATCATTTGGACCGTCTTAGGCCGAAAAATTAATTCACCTCGATGCTTCAGAAATTGCTTCCCGGTTTTGAACTTCTAGCATTGTCTGCCAAGCCAATTTTCACCCTTTGTGCAAATCTGTTGAAAATAAATAAAAATTTATGAAAATTTATTATAAAATTAATTAAAATTCAATATTTTAATAATTTAAGTACAATTTAATTATTTTATAATTACATTATATTTTTTGACAAGAATTATACCGAACTGCATAAATTTGAGTTGAAAAAGGCATGAAAAAGCATATATATTTTTTTGTTTCCACACCCCCACACTTAATTCATTGCTCGACCTGAGTAATACACGATTTAAAAAGAATTTCTTGGAAACACCTTTAAAAAATTTCCTTTAGAAAATATTCTTCCCAGAATTATGAATTTAGAATACTTATGCTCAAGAACAAGAATTTTGAGATTTATGCTACTTAAGCATACATATCGTTCAAATTAATCGCACTTATTATTATGATGACAAAAATAGACTAAATTCTTTCTCAATAAAAACATGTTAAATCCCTACCAATTTGATTTTATTCCCTTATTTAAGATTAAGCTGCAATCATAAAGTTTAATTTATGCCTTCATATATTGAATATAGCAATTTCTCTCCACTAATGTAGGTAGCACAGAAACTTGAATCAATAGGTCTTTTAAATAGGTTGCAATGCGGCTAGGCTAGGGGTAGGTAAAAGATAGATAAATTTAGGATAAAAACCCTAGACTCAACTTGAATAGATAAATTTAGGATAAAAACCCTAGACTCAACTTGAATCGGACCTTCGAAATAATTACCTTCAATCCACCAACTTTTTTTGCTCTTTTGTACTTTTTTTCTTTCGAGTGCATATGCTCTTTTTTTTTCCTTTTTAACACGAGCATTTTTTGTATGTACTACAATTTTTTCAGCATTTGATTCTTCTTTTCAATTCACCCAAACTTATTTTCAAAGAATGTTCTAAATAGTACTGAGTCTAGTGTTTGGGACAATTTAAAAATAATTAAGAGAAAAATGATGGCTAAATATTGCAAAGGTTCAAATAAAATTAGAGCATATAGTCTCAACGTTGGGTTTCAAAGGATAAAAATTTATTAAGGTTTGCTTGAAAGGCTCAAACAGTCTAAACAAAAGTTTTCCTAAATCATTTTCAACATTCCATGCTTCCTAGGATTTCGTCTCAAGAAATTACTAAGTCAATTCTAGAGATTTAAACTTTCAAGCGTGCATAGCTTTCCTAAGGAACTAAAAATTTTATGGTATGATTTACATACTTTATTAAGAGTATATTTATGTCATAATTCAGCTAACATATAATTATTGAAATAATAGAACTTTATTCATACTGAAGTTTAGTATACTTAACAAAATTTCAAATTCTTGAACAAAATATAATCTAACCATAATTAAAAGAAAAATTTATTCTGAGAGGAAATAATTTCGATTTTTCAGTCCCCCTACTTAAGATGAACAATGTTCTTATTGTTAGAAGTGAATAGATACTATACGCCAGGTAGGATTCTAGAAAAGAGGAGGGTGAGTCAATTTGCCTGCTTAAGTACCAAGCTCTCTCTTGATCAATCCTAGACATGTACATATCTATTGCCACACTTCTTACTTTACAACTTATTCATTTTTATTTATGATTTTCACCTCTTATTTTATTATGCAAGAAATAAAAATCCTAATGGAATCTAATCGTAAAACATTAAATAACCTAGGAAAGGAAAAAAATAAAGTCAAGATCCCCCATTTTTTTTATTTGCAAATCCCTCAGAATTCGACTCATCTTTTGCTCCATCGTATTTGTTTTTGCATGAATCGCTTCGTTCCCTCTTCGATATTGGACTTCATGGTTCAAATATAAAATCTTGAAACTCAGGCACAAAAATAAAAAAGGTTCATTGAATATTTTCGTAAGAGCTCTTCTCATTGAGTCATCTTATATTTTTTAATATCTCTAGTAAGCTTGTTACTGCCACTGCATATGTTTCATTATGTCCATCAACTTTGACAGATCATCTCGAAGATCTGGACGAGGGGGTTGAGTTATGAATGTTGACGTTGTCATGTCAGGTTCAGTTATTGTTTCCATTGGTTCTACTTTATCAGGAATTTTAGCTGACTGTATTGGTTTGATCTCTGTTGGATTTTCTTCTTCTTCTTCAGGATCCTCTCTCTCTCGTTAACTAGTTGCTGCAGAACAAAATCTCCGGTTATTCGGTAGAGGTCTCAATCTGTGATTGTGCTCTGGCTATAACCTGTCTTCTTTATGTTTGCAAGAATTTTAACTTTCAAGCACAAAATTGTTATCGTAAAGGGGAAGTATGCTGGGTCAGAACATCTAGCAGCACAATTTCGTATTTCTCTCAGAATGAATTTTCCCACATCAATGGTCTTTTCAGTTAAAATTGAGTATAACAAGACCATTCACTCTAATGAAATTGTGGTCCCATGTGAAATAGGCATAAGGCTGAATCAAATGAAATAGAAACATACCTTTGTTAATGGTGTCAAATATTCTCTACAACAGGTATGAGTTCCATGCTTTGACACAGTCTACTTAGAACCCAGAACTGTAAGTTCCTCGAGAATTTCTTACAGTTTTTTAGCCTCAATATTTCTCATCAAAGAAGAATATTCATCGTCTTCAAAATCAAGTAACTCAAAGAATTCATTAATAGCATTTGAGCTTATACCTTGATTCTTCGGATAGAAACTTTCATTAATTTGCTTGAGGTCAAATTCACATAAAATTCACGAACTAACTCTTCATCTGCATTAGGTCGTTTCTCACAAAACAACTCCCAATTAAGAGCTTTAGCAATTTTTCAAATGCAGGCCATGAAATCAATATAGTTGCTTTCTTTCAGCGTAAAGCCTTTTTCTGGGTGTATTTGTTAAGTCTTGAAAATGCTATCGCATCTTGCTTTGGCTTTTTCATAGTGAAATTTGTTTTGTGATTCTTCAATTTGGATAGAGGCATGGGTTCTTTGTGAGGCATGATTAACCTGAACATAAGATGGAAACATTTTTTTCTCAATAATTGAATTTGCATAAAATATTAAGAATTCAATAAATTAAAAAATTAAATTACTAAATAAATTTAAAATTTAGGAGAAAATTTCTCTTACCACCTTTTTATAAAAATTAAGTACTCAATAAATAAAATTAGAAGCAAAAGATTTTGATTGAATGTTGGTTGGAAGGGTTGGTGGCTAAATGTGGTGGAAGTGTAGTTCAAGGGTAACTATGGCCTTGAATTTTTTGGCTAAGGTGCGGACAACTTGAAGAAAAGAACCACAGCAGCAAGGCAAGCGTGAGGCGCGGGTGAGCTGGAGCTGGAAGTAGCAGTGGCTTGCGTGGGGCAGTAGAACTAGTCCGCGAGCAGGTTTGCGAGGGAGCAGTAGGGCCTGGTGTGAGTGGCAGCAACAGCATGCAAGGCAGGGGTGTGTGAAGCGGGTGTGTGAAGCAGGTGCGTTGACTATGTCAGCATCGGCGTGAGCAGCTTTGGAGCTGGGTAGGTCCGTCAAGTGCTCGCATGGTCATCTGTAGTTTCTAGTCAAATGGGAGCTATTGGGCGGTGTTGCAACTAAAGGTTGAGAGCTACAACGCTAGGTTGGTTTTGGGGTGATTTGTTAAGGTGATGGGAATGCTGGAGAAGGTTGGTAGAATTTATAGTGAAGGGAGGAAGGAATTCAATTTGTAACAGCCCAGTTTTAGTGTAACACCCCGTACCCGAGTCCGTCGCCGGAGTCGGACACGAGGGGTTTGCAGACTTAAATCACTTCTTTGCACAATCCATTTTAAATTTTCCAGGCAAGCTGGCTAATTGCGTCACTGTCACCTTAAAAATCATATCATGAGTTTCACAACTCGAAAATCAGCTTCGTGATTTTTCCCTGAAACTAGACTCATATATGCATCTACAAATTGTTTTCTAGAATTTTTAGTAGGCCAATTAGTACAGTTTATTAGTCAAAGTCTCCCATGTTATAGGGATCGACTACACTGACCTTTGCGTATTACGACTTGGATATCTCCCTGTACAGGGATTCAATGCTGATGCCGTTTGTTTCTATAGAAACTAGACACAAAGAGGAATCTATACATATATGGCATGACTCCTAATTATCTCTGTTTAATTTATAATTAATTTCCAAAGTCGGAACAGGGAATCTAGAAACCGTTCTGGCCCTGTCTCACGAGAACCTGAATATCTCTTAACATACTGTCCATATGATCATTTCGTTACTTTCCTATGAAAATAGATTCATCAAGGTTCGTTTACATAATTTATTCACTATTTAATTCCATTCCTACTATTTTTAGTGATTTTTCACATCCACATCACTGCTGCTGCCAGCATCTGTTTTTTTAAGGTAAACTTTACCTATTTCATGATCCTCCATGGATCAACTAGAGTTTGTCATACATATTCCAAAAGTGATCAAGAATAACCCTTCCCATGGCTAACCGTTACCAACATTTCCATACCTCTCGACGGACAACATACAAAACGATTATAATGCTATGATCAAAGTATATTTAAGCCATTTTCGCATGGCTATCCAAATTTACACAAAACTGAAGGGTACATGACCAACAACAAAAGGGTAGTCCTATACATGCCATTTTCAGAGTTCAACCAAAAGTGTACCAAAAGGGCTTTGATAGTGTGGGCGACTTTGACTTCAATAATCCTGAGTCCGATAGCTGACGAACCAAAATCTATAAAACAGAGATTCAAAGAACGGAGTAAGCATTTAATGCTTAGTAAGTTTTAAGCAAGACAAAGTGTTCTCAATCACTATTATTGGTCATTCATTTCAACTGTTCGATGAAGTTAATCTAGAGCTTCATCTCGATCTATAATATCATTAAACGCAACACTTGGCTGCCACATATATACTTTCGAATAATAATGACCTAGATGGTCAAATATTCCCAAAGCACATTCTTCATCGATTTTCAACTTTCAATAATCCTTTCCACTTGTTCATAACCACATCCATACTTTTAAGTATTTCAACATGACAAGTACTAAATTACCATAGGCACATAAAGAACCAACATATTCCTTATCACATATATGTAAGCTTACAAATCATAATCCTTACCTTGTACTGGCACATCTAGCTCAACCCAACCCATACTCAGATCATAAGGCTTTTGGGCAGAATATGCACTAATACATAAGAATATTTCATCGCATACTTTATTATACAAACATACCATTACCAATTAGATCATTCTCACATTTGGAGTTATAATATTAATCACATTTACCTACCTCTTTGATACTGATAATTCACCTCGAAATCACTCCACCGACGAGTAAGTAATACGTACCTGAACATCTTGAATACATAATACTTATTTGATGGTAACTTAATGCAGATACTCAATATCAAAGTCTTACTTGAATCCTAGCATTTAGCCGTCGGGTTTTTAAAGCTCGGATATAGTACGAGCACGAAGCCTACAGACATTAATCAGGATAATATTTCGCATAAAGCCTGCGGGGTTTTAACCAGGATATAGTACTGACACAAATGCCCTTCGGGACTCATCACATTTATACACTTTCACATCCATCACGTTGGCCACTCGGCCCTGTCACATATATACACTTTCACATTCATCACATCGGCCATTAGGCCTTATCACATATATACACTTTCACATTTATCACATCGGCCATTAGGCCTTATCACATATATGCACTTTCACATTCATCACATCGGCCATTAGGCCTTATCACATATATACACTTTCACATTCATCACATCGGCTATTAGGCCTTATCACATATATACACTTTCACATTCATCACCTCGGCCATTAGGCCTTATCACATATATACACTTTCACATTCATCACGTCGGCCATTAGGCCTTATCACATATATACACTTTCACATTCATCACGTCGGCCATTAGGCCTTATCACATATATACACTTTCACATTCATCACATCGGCCATTAGGCCTTATCACATATATACACTTTCACATTCATCACATCGGCCATTAGGCCTTATCACATATATATACACTTTCACATTCATCACGTCGGCCATTAGGCCTTATCACATATATACACTTTCACATTTATTCAAATATACTTCACATACCACATATACTATCATGTACAGACTTGGTCTTGGCCGAATCTACATCCATCACTTTCCAATGAATAATTCAATTTTACGCCATACTATCATTTCATATTCGAATACTCATAAGCTTACAATATCACGATTTAGAATTCAAGTATGGGTTTAATCAATAGCTTATGAGCAACTAAAACAAGTTTTATCCATGTTTACAACAAAATCACATATTCACTACGAGCTGTTTTCCTGAGCAATGGTCACTAAATTATTTATAACCGGAGCTACAAAACTCCAAATCACTTGCCGTTAATTTTTCCTGAATATAGACTCGTATATCTTCCATCCATAAAATTTCCAGAATTTTAGGTTTGGCCAATCAATACCAGATTTTTCTTAAAGTTTCCCCTGTTTCACTGTTTGACTAATCTGACCACTCTTCACTACGAATCAAATTTCTCATTTTACAGAATTCAAAATGTGTTGTATTTGATTTCATTTGAAACTAGACTCATTAAGGAGTCTAAGCATATAAATTTTATCTTATAACCATTTTTGTACAATTTATAATGATTTTCTAAACACAGAACAGGGGATTTTGGAGTCATTCTGACACCGTCTCACACAACTTTAAATATCTCTTTATAGGAAATTTCTTTGCTCACAAGGTCTCTTTTATAAGAAACTAGACTAGCTAAGCTTTTATTACATATTTTATTCAGCCTATAATTCCACGCCAAAAATTTATAGTGATTTTCTAAAATCACGTTACTGCTGCTGTCCAAAGCAAATTATTACAATTTGCTCTTAAATTTCCCAGTCCAAACACTTATGAACTTACCTTTTGAGTTTAAGACATATCATGGCCACATCATATCTTATTAACTCAACTCATTATGTCCTATTTTGATTGGATTTACTCAACGTTTGATCACTTAAAACTTACCTCGGAAGTGGTCGACGATTAGGTATCCACGGCTATTCGTTTACATTCTCTTTTTCCCCTATCCGACTTTGATCCTCTTTGCTCTTAAGCTAAAGCCGCAGAGCACTTTCGAACACCATCACTCAGCTTGGATTGAAGCATTGGATACAAAAACTTTAACCTTCATGTACAATTAATTTCGGCATTCAATCCCCTTAAGTTTCAGCTTGTAAAACAATTAATAGCAGTTTTAGACATCATAGTCTTCATCCATTTAGACAACATTCTTTAACATCTAAATAGCTCATTTATATATCATTTGTTCATTAACAACACAATATTCAAACAGCATCAATACCACAATCAGATAGCATAAGCAGGGCAGCAATGAATAATACCAACAAGGTAAAATTCGGACAATGATTTAACATTTTCAACAATTGTCAAACACAAGAGAATAAAAGTTCAAGGAAAGCTCACTAAGGTTCCCAACACCGATTCTACCTATTCAATGTGCTCTTTCCCTTTTCTACTACAACCTTCTCCTACCTTGTTAGCTAAATACAATCAACCCCAAAGTTACAAAAATGGATTATAACAACACAAGCATTCACTAAATTCTTTTAACACAAGTGAGAAACTCTTCATCTACTAGACATGCAACATTTGCAACTAGAAAAGAAAATCTTCTCTACTCCCACATATTCGTCAAGCTCAAATCAACAATGCAACCAGAATTTGTCAACGAAAAGCTATGGGCAAGGGAGAGTTTAGAAGAGTTACCCTTCTACTTGAAAATTTTAACTTCTAAGCAACAAATTTCATGGTTTTCCACTACATGCAGCTGCCCTCTCCTTTCTAGCTTCATTCCTTTCTTCCTCTTTTCATTTTGGCCAAGAAGAACCGATTTCTTCTTTTCTTTCCTTCTCAAGTCACGGCAATGGGGGGGAACATGGATGAGACAACTTTGTTCTCATCACCCCTCCCTTTTCATTTCTTTATTACTAACCCTTTATTATATTCTTTCTCCCATAACACACTAACACTGTAACACCCCGAACCCGAGACCGTCACCGTAGTCGAACACGAGGTGTTAACAGACTTTAAACCACTTATAAAAAAAAAATTCTCAGACACTGCCAATCTGCATACTAGTCGCTTTAAAAATCATATCTTGAGTTCAGAAACTTGGAACCCAGTTCCGTAAATTTTCCCTGAAACTAGACTCATATTCTCATCTACATATTTTTTTCTAGAATTTTTGGTTGGGCCAATTAGTACAGTTTATTAGTCAAAATCTCCCATGTTACAGGGATCGACTACACTGACCTTTGCGCATTACGACTTGGATATCTCCCTGTACAGGGCTTCAATACTGATGTCATTTATTTCTATAGAAACTAGACTCAGAGAGGAATCTATACATATATGGCATGACTCCTAATTATCTCTGGTTAGTTTGTAATGAATTTCCAAAGTCGGAACAGGGAGTCCTGAAACCGTTCTGACCCTGTCTCACGAGAACCTGAATATCTCTTAACATACTGTCCATATGATCGTTTCGTTACTTTCCTATGAAAATAGATTCATTAAGGTTCGTTTAAATAATTTATTCATTATTTAATTCCAATCCTACTATTTTTAGTGATTTTCCAAATCTACATCACTGCTACTGCCAGCATCTGCCTTTAAGGTAGACTTTACCTACTTCATAGTTTCCATGATTCAACTAGCCCTTTTAGCATAAATAGCACAAATTATGATAGTGATTAACCATTCCATACCAAATGATTATAACATTATGCTCAAACATATATAAGCCATTTTCGCATGGCTATATACATTAACCAAAATATTCCTCCGCCACTAGTCTATTTTATACATGCCATAAGATAATCCAAAACATAGCAGTACCAAACAGTGGATGGTGATAGTGTGACTAGTTGCTGACGATCCCCGAGCCTGTAGCTTCGCAATGAGATCTATAAAACAGAGGAAACAGAGTAAACGGAGTAAGCATTACAATGCTTAGTAAGTTTTAAGCAGTGTCAACAAATAACAATCAAATTATAACATAGTTGTTCGTATTTTTATTTCACTCTTCCTTCGGGCATACCATCCCTTTACCGAATACGCACATCTCATCATATACAATAGGCAGATAAACTTTCACATAAAAGTGAGCTCATGTGACATAGATATATCGTATGATTTCACATCACCCCTCACACTGATCCGATGTCACATAATCATAGGAATAGTCTCATAGATTGCTCTCGTATGCATCACATAACTACCTTATGATTTAGTGCAAATCAAGCTCACATATAAACTTGGAGTACATACCTGTTTAACCTTTCGCATTGAATATATTTATAAGCAATTCTTATTACGAAGTCTTACCCGGACATAATCTCCACACGAAGTTATCGGGTCTTACCCGGACAAAATCCCCACACGTAGTCATCGGGTCTTTAGAGCTCGGATATAGTACGAGCACGAAGCTTACGGACATTAAGCAGTGATAATATTCTCGCATAAAGCCTGCGGGGTTTTAACCCGGATATAGTACTGACACAAATGCCCTTCGGGACTTATCACATTTATACACTTTCACATCCATCACGTTGGCCACTCGGCCCTGTCACATATATACACTTTCACATTCATCACATCGGCCATTAGGCCTTATCACATATATACACTTTCACATTCATCACATCGGCCATTAGGCCCTATCACATATATATACACTTTCACATTCATCACATCGGCCATTAGGCCCTATCACATATATATACACTTTCACATTCATCACATCGGCCATTAGGCCTTATCTCATATATACACTTTCACATTCATCACATCGGCCATTAGGCCCTATCACATATATATACACTTTCACATTCATCACATCGGCCATTAGGCCTTATCACGTATATACACTTTCACATTCATCACATCGGCCATTAGGCCTACCTTACTATCATTTCATATTCGAATACTCATAAACTTACAATACCACGATTTAGAATTCAAGTATGGGTTTAATCAATAGCTTATGAGCAACTAAAACAAGTTTATCAAGGTTCACAACATAATCTCAAATTCAGCACAAGCTGTTTTTCCTGAGCAATAGTCACTAAATTATTTATAACTGGAGCTACAAAACTCCAAATCACTTTCCGTTAATTTTTCCTGAATATAGACTCGTATATCTTCCATCCATAAAATTTCCAGAATTTTAGGTTTGGCCAATCAATACCAGATTTTTCTTAAAGTTTCCCCTGTTTCACTATTTGACTAATCTGACCACTCTTCACTACGAATCAAATTTCTCATTTTACAGAATTCAAAATGTGTTGTATTTGATTTCATTTGGAACTAGACTCATTAAGGAGTCTAAGCATATAAATTTCATCTTATAACCATTTTTTTACAATTTATAATGATTTTCTAAAAACAGAACAGAGGATTACAGTGTCATTCTGCGCTGTCTCACACAACTTTATGTATCTCATTATCAGAAATTCCTTTGCTTACATGGTTTCTTTTATAAGAAACTAGACTCATTAAGCTTTAATTTCATGTCTCATTCAGCCTCTAATTCAAGTCCATGAATTTATGGTGATTTTCTAAAGTCACGTTACTGCTGCTGTCCGAAGCAGACTATTTCAAATTACCCTTAAATTCCCAAGCTCAAACACTTAAGAACTTACTATTTGAGCTTAAAACATATCATGGCCACATCTTATCTTATTAAATCAACTCATCATGTCCTATTATAATTGAATTTACTCAACGTTTAAACACTTAAAACTTACCTCGGATGTTGTCGAACGATTCCGATGGCTATTCGACCACTTTTTCCTTCCCTTTATCGGATTTAGTTCCCCTTTGCTCTTGAGCTTAATTAAACAAATAAATTGATTTAATCATTTGAGCATCGAAAAGAGGAACACAAGGCACTTAGCCCATATTTATACATTAGAAATTAAGGTCACATACATGTGAAATCATGCATCAACTCAACATATTAGCCAATATTCATCTTAGCCGAATTTTCTAAGTCAAGATAAAGCCATCAATATGTTTACCTATGGCCGAACATACACATCAACCTATGTACTCATTCATGTGGTCGAGTACACATATTCCAATATGATTTCATTTCCATTTCGTTTAACACTTAACTTTTACCACATATCAAATAACCCATTTCTTTACTCATGTGACCAATTATATTCGGTCATGCATACACACAAAAAAATCAATTTGGAGACTCTATCAATCCAACATACATTCGGCAATAGTCCATAATTCTCTTTCTCGGCCACTCATTTCCCACTTAACAAAGCTTCCATTCGAACTCATTTGTGAGTATCAATTAACTTAAGCTATCTTTTAAACCTTTATTTATCACTTCATGCCAAACCAAAGACCACATTCGGCACTTTCATCCACCATTCTACCAAGCATGTAATATTCAACCACAACCAACTCACAATCGGCCCTAGTTCATAACAAGGTAGCCGAATTCTTTTTATGGTTCAAACTCTCATCTATCATCATTCACCTAACTTTAACATGAAACAACAAAACTCACCATTATTAGCTACCATAGTCGAAAACCTTACTCAATCCAAAAATCAAAATTTCATCATGGGTTACAAAAAAAAAAAACTTGATATCTCACTCAAGATCAATTAAAATTTCAAGAACTAATATGAACACCTTACCTTAATATTGAGCTAAGATGACCGATGGCTTCACTCTCTTCTTCCTCCTTTCAATTCGGCCAAGAAGAACCAAAGAACACAACTTGTTTTCATCACCAAAATGCTCTTGTTCCCTTTTTTTTTCTTTAGATTCGGCTAGGAAGAAACATGTATGATGATCTCTTTTTTTTTTCTTTCATCATTTTCCTTTTTCCATTTCTTTATTACTAACTTTTTATTTTGTTATTCCTCCCATGATGCACCAACATAACATGTCTATGACATGTTTTGCCCATCACACCTTGTCCACCCTATTTGTCATGGTCGGCCACTACTAAATGGGGGGGGAAATTGACATGCAAGTCCCCCCCTTTTTGTTACATGCACTAATAGATCCTTACGCTTTGACCTATCACATTTCAAAATTTTCTCACATAAGTCCTATTTACTAAAATTCACCTACAATTAAACAAAATTCAAATATGAAATTTTCACACATGCATATATACATATAATAAGCATCAAATATGACAGCTAATTATTTTTATGACTCAGTTTAGCGGTCCCGAAACCACTTCCCGACTAGGGTCAATTTTGGGCTGTCACAAACACAACATGTTTCCAACATGTTTCACCCCATAACATTTTGTCCACTCTCATGCTCATGGCCGGCCACTACTAATTAGGGGGGAAATTGACATGCAAGTCCACCCTTTTTATTTCATGCACTAATAGATCCTTATGTTTTGACCTATCACATTTCAAAAGTGTCACACATAAGTCCTATTGACTAAATTCACATGCAATTTACTAAATCAAAGCTTAAAACTTTCACACATTCATATTCACATATAATAGTCATAAAATATGACGGCTAATTATTTTTATGACTCGATTTTGTGGTCCCGAAACCACTTTTCGACTAGGGTCAAATTAGGGGTGTCACATTTAGCTAAATCAGAACAGTGATTTCAGGACCACAAATTCGATGTTGTAAAATAATTTTAATATTATTTTTGGTGTTTACAGCATGTGAATATGTATGTGTTAAATTTTCGTGAGCTAATTTTATCGTTTAATAGCTCAATTTGAGAAAAAGGACTTAACTGCGTAAAATGAAAAAGTTGTATTCCATTAGTTAAAACTGTCTAATTTCTATGGCTTATTAAATGAAAGGTCCTTATGTTGTAATTAGACCATTGATAGTGGGAATGGTCATAAATGGGCATATATTAGATGAATTTATAAAGGTTTCATTAAGGTTAAAATTGTAAAATGGCATATAAATGATAATTAAATAAAACAAAGCTAAAAATAAGACATATTATCATCATCTAGCCGAAATTAAGAGGTGAAAAACACCATTGTTAGGGCTTGAAGGTTCGGCCATAGCTCTTGCTAATTGTAAGTTCGTTTTTTATCGGTTTTTGATGATTTCTATGTTTTTGTGATCGTTGCTTTGTGTTCTAGCTAGCCCATGTCTCAATTTTTGAAAGTGTTGATGATTTTGAAAGTTTCCATTTATTAATTCATGAGTTTTATGATGTTTGATGATGAATTATGAAAGCTTGGTGCTTGGTATACATGAAAGTGATTTTGAGTAAAAATGCATTTTAGGGATTAAATTGAGAAAAGTGTAAATTGAGGGGTTAAATTGTGAAATAAATGAAATTTTTGGACTGCTAGGGGTCCCTAGGAAATTTTGCTAGGCTTGGATGTAATTAAATTTTGTGTAATTTGTGTTCTTGTGAAATAGGGACTAAATTGAATAAATGTGGAACTTTAGGGTCTAAAGTGGAAAGAACACGGATTTAGATCGGGGCAAATCAAAGGTTATCGAGTAATCGATCCGATTCATCAATTTCGAGTAAGAGGTAAGTTCGTACGTGATAATCATTGTTACAATTATGATTTTAATGCTTTAATAATGCATAAATTGTATGTATGCGACTACGAATGTGTACGACGACAAATCTACTATGTTTGGCACTTAGTGTGCATTTTGAGATAGCTTCGGCTATATATAAATATATAGCACTTAGTGTGTGAATTGGAATAGCTTCGGCTATATGAGGCACTAAGTGTGCAATACCGAGATAGCTTCGGTTTAATGTGATGCCACTAAGTGTACGATATTGTTATGGCTTGGGCTAATCATTATTGCACTAAGTGTGTGAGTTCATTGAATATTGAAAGACTTCTGGATGGCTAACGTATTGAACAAAGTGGTGAAAATGAGATAAATAAATACAAGAAAGTACAGGTACGTACAAAACCTATGTGGTAGTTGATACTATGTGTATGAAGCTTGAGGGATTTGTAAGTACATGATAAATGGTCATGGTTTAGAATTGAATGGTGATATGAGACTTACTAAGTGTTCAATAATCAATGAATTGTATATTATGAACTATTGAGTATATTTAGTACGAACTTACTAAGCTTTTAAAGCTTACTTGTGTGTTCTTTTATGTTTAATAGATTATCGAAGCTAGCTCAGATATCGGGGATCATCGGGAACCATTATTACACTATCGATAAACTTGTTGGTACTTTTGAAGCTTTGTATATATGGTATATGACATGTATAGGCTAGTGTCATTTTGGTATGTTTTGATTCATGATATTAGCCATGAGATTTGGTTTGTAAATGTAGTATGTATAGCCATTTAAGTTGGCTTGAATTATGTGTTTGGTAAGTGTTATATGTGATGTATATCATGCTTTATGAGTTGGTTTGATTTGAGATGATGATATGGTGTGTTATATAATTTGAAATAGATGGTAAGATGATGAGTTAATGCATTTGAAATTTATACAAGTTGTGATGATTTTGGGTATATGGATTTGGTATGTTTTTGATTAAGGATTTGAGTATTTGAAACAGTTGTGGATAGATAGCATGATATGTGAACGGAATAACATGCTTTGGTTGCTTAAATATGTTTTGAAATGGTATCATATCGGTTGCTTTGAGTACATGAGAGTAGGGTGGCAAATTGGCTTTTCAAATGGCCTATTTTTGTCCACACGGGTAGAGACACGAGCGTGTGTCTCAGCCGTGTGCGACACAGTCATGTTACACAGCCGTGTAACACCCCTAACCCAAATCCAACACCGGGACAGGGCTCGGGGCATTACCGGAACTTTACACTTTTAGTATACTAACTCAGGTCACAAAATTTCATTTAAATTTAAAACTTTTCAATCATGAACATCTCGTCTCTTGTATAAGACTTCGAGACCTACAACATATCGGAAGGTAATGTGGGACAAACACGGGCACGTTCGATTAACCTTGGGCTTCTCAGAAAATTTTTCTTAACATAAAGGGACACACGCCCCTGTATCATGAGGCACACCCATGCCCTTCAACCGTGGGCAACACTGACTTATCAACACGGCCATGGAACACGCCCGTGCTGCCTGCCCATGGACGAAACTGTCATTTGAACATGGCCATGATGCACGCCCGTATGGCCTACCCGTGTATAACTTTGAGCTAAAATTTTAAGTGCAGGGGACACACGGCCACAGCACACGCCTATGGGAGGGAACCGTGTGTCACAGACGGCCTAGACACACGCCTATGTGTCCAACCATGTGGACTTTATTAGGCTATTTTTCAAGCCTTTAGTTACCCCTTTCTACTACTTATGTTTAATGGTTACCAAGTTTGAGAGTAAACATAATTTTACGCTTGTAAATAACCTTAATGAAAATAGTTGTATGGAAACCTCATATCATTGGTTTCATGCATAAATGGTTATTTCCTCTTTAGTATCATGGGTTCTCAAGTTACATTAATCCATCCGGAATTGGCTCATTCATGTGACTCATTGCCAATTGATAGCAACCCATCATTAGTAATTAAAACCATGCATAAAATCATAGGTCATAGCCTACTTAAATTAAGCCAATTTGTATGGCCATATACAAAGAGATAAACATATTTCTACATGCCTTTACTTGGAAAATCAAATGACACATATAATAAAATACTCAAAAATACTATACAGCCATTTAACAAAATAAATAGAGTCTTTATACCAAAGCTTGTTTAGTTGATAGTGTGTTGACTCTCCAATTGTCTTCCAATCCTTTCGAGTCCTCAAGCTCTGTGAGACAGGGAAAAAGAGAGGGGTAAGCATTTACATGCTTAGTAAGCTCGAATAACCGGAAAGTAAACTTACCAAGTAATTAGCATACATCCATATCTAAATCATGAAATCATCCATTATGAAATGATTTCCTATCACATGCACTCAATCAATGAGTTAGTCACATAACAAAGCATCAAGTAATTTATATAGATGAGCTCATCATTCATCATCTTGTTAACATACATCATATTATCTCGTTGAGTTTCTAGGAAATCTCGATGGAGTACCCATTATCCATCAATTCTTATGAATGATCATTTCACATATATGCACTCCCACGAACCTCACATCCCATGGTAGGATTACCAGTCCAGGCTAAATACTCCATATCATGAACTCGTAAGGTGATGTCGGGGTTACCAGTCTAGGCTAAATCCCTTATAGCGACAAACACCCTTAATGAGTTTGGATCTGAATTACCAGTCTAGGCTAAATTCAGACCCTAATCGGATTACCCGTCCGGGCTAAATCCATAATGCACACATATTCTTCGGGACGCTTGATCATTCAAGGAACACCCATCCGGGCTAGATTTCTTTCCATATTTGAGATCACAGATTACCCATCCGGGCTAAATCTTTAATGCAACACATGCAGGATCTCAGCTCACATGTAAAACATGGTTTATCCATCGAATTCCCTTTTTAACCTCAACCGAGACAGTTATCAACAAGTCATTACCAAAGGTGCATTTCATGCATTTTCATACCATCAATAAATGAAAATATCATGCATTCATAAATCATACAATTATGTATATTTGAGGTTTACTTTAAGTTATCCGAACTTACCTGGTATTCTTTTCGGGATTGTGTTTCGGTTATTCCCCAACCTTGCGTTTAACACGATTGACCTCCGGAATTTGTTCCTCGGGGTCTATAACAGCAAAATTAAGTCATTAATACACTACATTATGCATTTCAAGTTTAATATCTACTCCTGATCCAAATGACCATTTTGCCCCTAACCTTTCACATTTTTATGATTTAGTCCCTAGGCTCAAATAATGAAACACATGCACTTTCTATCTTACCCAAGCCTAGTCGAACACTTTTCCTTCTTATGGTAGCCCACATTATCCATTACTTTCTCATTTCTATCACACATCTACATCTTTTGCAAAATGATCCTTATAAGGGTTTCTCATGAAAATCAACTAGAAAAAGATGTTTAACACACATTAATCTTTCATATTCCTCCATAGTCCATCAAAACACAATCAACTCATGCATGGGTAAATTTTTAAACATGAACCCTAGCATGAAATATGGGTGGAAATGGAGAGATCAAGCTACTAGGATTTCAAAAATACAAAAAAAACATGAAAAACGGGGCTCGGGAGCACTTACTATTGAGCTTGAAAATTGAAGAAACCCTAGGTATGGTGTCCTCCAAATTTCGACAGCTTTGGGAAGAAGATGAGCATATTTTTGCTCCATTTTTCTCTTTTTATTTCATTAAAATGCTTAATGACCAAAATGCCCTTATGCCATTTCTTTAAAATTTCATCCATGCAAGCCCATTTTTGTCCAAAAATTTAGAATTTGGGAAAATTTCTCTCCAAGACCTTCTAATTGATAATCTAAAGCAATTTCATACAAATTCTTCTAGAAACCAAGTTTTGCAATTTATTCAATTCAGTCCCTAATTTCCAATTGGACATCTTATACTTAGAATTTCTTCATGAAACTTTGAAAAATGCATATACTCAAATTCTAGGTCTCATAATAACCATAAAATAAATATTTTAATGTCGAATTTGTGGTCCTAAAACCACTATTCTAACTAGGCCCTATTTCGGGATGTTACAGGCCGTGTGTCCCCTAGGGTACCCTTCGAATTAAAGTCAGTAACCCCCCTTAGATTTCACACGGCCTAGCACATGGGCGTGTCCTCGGCCGTGTGGTACAAGTCAGTATGTATGCCTTGTTTTCACACGGTTGTGACATGGGCGAGTCTGGTAGCCGTGTGGGGCACACGTCTTTTCACACGAGCACATGACCCTTAAATGTTAGAAAATTTTATAAGTTTCTCAAAGTTTGCATATGATATCAGTTTAGTCCCGAACAACTTCTAAGCATATTTTAAGGTCTCATAGAGCCTTATAAGGGACATTGCGATTGAGTTGAATGGGTTTTTAATGATGATTGCATAAATGTATGATTTATTTTGTGGTTGATCAGTAATGCCTCGTAAACCTATTTCGGTGACGGGTACGGGTTAGCGATGTTATACAATTAGAACTCTTAAAACAATTTAATAATATAAAATATTCTAAGTCCTAATTCCATACAAAAGTTAATAACAACTAATAATTAATATGATGTATATTAAAATATTATTTGCTATTAATTTGTTGAAATAAAAACTATTAAATAAAATATGATCAAATTTAAACTAATCCTAATTCTATGCAAAGTTGATAATAATTAATATATATTATAATAAATATAATTATATATTAGTTATTATCATCTTATTTATTAAAAATTAAATTAAAACAATTTTATTTTAGCTATCTTTTACAAATATTTACAAAAAGAGATAGTTAATTTCAATATTTATAAAAAGAACAACCAAATTTTGCAAATAATTCAATTAAATATCTAGACTTAAAGAAAATTTGAAAACTGAGCTGCATTTAAAACTTGGATCAAAATTGACCCTTTTATTTGAAAAACTAAAAATTTATTTTACCATTTAGAGAATAATTTCTCGGAAGATTATGTTACAATCAATTCCCTAGAAAGACTGGAAGGGTCATAAGCTGTAACACCCATAGCTCGAATCCATCGCCAGATTAGGGATACAAAGTATTACTGGAGCATAACATCATATAATAAACATTTGACTATCATAAACAATTCACCACCTAAGTCATAGCAATATTAGCCAAAATCATACATACGGTCCCTTTTATGAGCCCTCGAGGCCCTAAAAAGTCATTAGAAATGAATAGGGACTAAATAGAAAACATATGAATTTTTTCAAAAAGATAATTTTTCAAACTGCAGGAGTCACACGGCTGTGTGGCTAGGCCATGTGGGCAATCAAAATAGGGAGACACAGCCATGTCCCAGCCCGTGTAACTCACTGACTTGGGTCACACGGCCAAGCCATGCGCTCGTGTGTTAGGCTATGTGCTAGGCCGTGTAACAGCCTGAATTGCAACCCTTTGAAAGTTATAGGGGACACACGGTGTGTCACAGCTGAGACACACGCCCATGTCTCTACCCGTGTGGATGAAAAATAGGCCATTTTCAAGTCATCTTTCTCACCTAATTTCCTACTACTTGCAAAATCCAAATGCACCAAAAATCAAGCATTCAAATTCACTTAACATATGCAAATTCAAGCTTACACATTATAGGATTTATCCATTCAACCAATATGCAAAAATGGCACCTTAATTGCAACAATCAATCTTACTTAAACACCTAACAACTTCATTCATAATCTAAACTACTAATTGAACCATTCCAATGTCATATTTATCCATATGTTCATATACCAAAATGCACACACACCAATCTAAAAAAAATGACCATTTTCATAACTAACATATACCATACCAATTTGACCAAAAGATGATCACTTTCAAACTACCAAATAAAACCATTAGCAACATTCATGGACTATCCGTATTCACACCGTTCACTATTTCATAAAATACCATTACCATATCATTTCCCCACCATCATTTTAACCATCACAACATCAAAATAACAACCATGCCAAAATACCATATAATTACAATATCATACAAACTAGATCATCAACCATAATTTCATATATACAAGCCACATATAGTGGCTAAATTTCATCAAACAAAACACATATACTTGCCATTATAACTATGACTCAAAATCATCAAAATCTAACAATTTAGCCGATGGATAGTGTGATGGATCTCCAACGAACTTCCAACCTGAACGAGCCTCCGATTATCTAGAAACACAAAAGAAATAACACAAAGTAAGCATGAAATGCTTAGAAATTTCGTAATTCATAAACAAAGCTTACCATTTCAATATATAAGCATAAAAACAATTTGAGATAATCCAACATGACTTAGCATTAGCCTAAGCAATAACAACATTTCAAGTTAGATAACCACATAGCTTAGGAAATCATCTCAAAACATCATAGCTTTTTTGCACACTACTTATAAACATTCATACTTTGATGCATATGGCTAAGCATATTTAGAACAACATGAATTCATACATTTTCATACTTTCATAGCATCATTTATTGAAGCATTTGTCGAAACTTCCCTTTTTAATACCTGTTTGAACCACTAGAATAATATCAGATACGCAAGAATCTCGCACACTATGTGCCAACATGTGGTTGAAACCACCACTATCTCATATCTCATATAAATGCTCTCTCTCAAGCCATAAATATGTCTACTGACACAAGCTATCAGTCAAGATGTAGCTACGCAGTGCTGCTCACACAAGCTGTTTAGTAACCGTAACACATGCTGAAAACTTAGCCACCGATAAGACGTACAGGACCAGCAACCAAAACACGGTAACCCCTAATGACATGTCATTTGTATCCTATATATTCCTTAGGTTCAAACGGGATCCGAAAGTCACCGAAACTTCGTTGGATATTTTCGTAGAGTCGTAATATCAATTTATATAATGTGGAATCATTTAATTCGAACATAATTCAATGCTATTTAAATCAACGAACTTACCTCAAGCACGAATGGAGAAATACTATCTATTAATCCAACAATTTTTCTTTTTCCTGATCTAAATCCGCACGTTGCTTTTCTTGATCTATATAATCAAATTTCGCTCATTCAAATTTCATTCTATTCAATGTAATCCAAAAATCATATTTTGACAAAATTACACTTTTGCCTCGAAAAATTTTGAATTCATTACAATTTAGTCCCTAGCTCATAAAAATGAAAATTCATGTAATTTAGTACCAAATCATACTAGATGAATATCAATTAAGTCCCTAGCAAGCTCTATATTCCATTTTTTTCACATTTTTACCATGAACATTTTTCTATTTTTCAATTAAATCCCTAAACGACAAATTCTTCAAAAATTCCTTTACAAAAGTTGCTCGACTATCATCAAACATTCATTTTCATCCATCAACCATAAAAAAATGATATACATTCATGGTAAAACTCTATACTTTTAACAATTTTGCAAATTAGTCCCCGGGCTAGCCAGATTAAGCTACAATGACTCCAAAAACATAGAAATCATAAAAAAAACGACCAAAAATACACTTACGTGCAATAAGAAGTGTTGGCCGAATGCTTGGATGCTTAAAAATGGTGATTTGCTTAGGTTAAAATTTGGCTAAGGAAGAAACAAGAATGATAACCTTATTTTTTTTATCATCTTTACTAACTAAATTTATTAAATTACTAATATAACATTTACTAAATACACTAAGGGTGTCCATAATTATCCATTACTTAAATTAATGGTTTAATTACCATTTAAAGCCACTCATGTTTTAATTTCATTGCAAATTGACACCTTCTTCTAATAGAACACAAGTTTTGTAATTTATGCACTTTAGTCCTTTTTTATCAAATTAAACAAGCAAACTATAAAACTTTTTCACGGAACTTTTATATGACACTACTAACATGCTGTAAATATTAAAATAATATTAAAATAAATTTTTCAACGTCAGATTTGTGGTCCCAAAACCACTGTTTTGATTTCACTGAAAACAACAACTCTCCCCCTTAAAAAATTTTTGTCCCCGAAAATCTTACCAGATAATATATTAGGATATTGCTTTCTCATAGCTTCCTTGGGTTCCCAGGTGGCTTCTTCAATTTTGTGTCGTTGCCAAAGAACCTTTACTAAAGCTATGTTTTTGTTTCTTAACCCTTTAATCTCTCGTGCTAAAATTCTAATAAGCTCTTCGTTGTACGACATATCATGCTGAATTTCAACATCTATTGGAGAAATGATATGCGAAGGGTCTGATCGGTATCATCATAACATGGATACATGAAACACATTATGAATCTTTTCTAACTCTGACGGTAAAGCTAGATGATATGCCATTGGCCTATTCTTTCAATGATTTCATACGACCCAATAAATCGTGTACTAAGCTTCCCTTTGCGACTAAAACGAAGAACTCTCTTCCAAGGTGATACCTTCAAAAATACTTTGTCGCCGACTGGAAATCAATGTCTTTATGTTTCAATACAATTTCTGTCGATCTGAAGCTGCTTTCAAACTATCACAGATTACTTTCACCTTTTCTTCAGCCTCTCGAATCAAATCAACCCTATGTATCTTTTTTTCACTAAGCTCAGTCCAATACAAAGGAGTTCGGTATTTATGACCATACAAAGCTTTATACAGCGCCATCTTTATGTTTGACTGATAACTGTTATTGTACACAAACTCAACCAATGATAAGTATTTCTCTCAATTACCTTCGAACTCTAATACACAACAATAGAACATATCTTCGAGTATCTGAATTACTCGCTCGAACTAACCATCTATTTACGGATGGAATGCAGTACTGAAATGTAACTGCGTACCTAAAGATTCCTGTAACTTGCTCCAAAATTGCAATGTAAACCGCAGATCTCTATCTGAAATAATAGAAACTGGCACCCCGTGCAATCTGATAATCTCAGAGATGTACAAATCAGCTAGTCTCTCAATGGAGTAATTTGTACGTGCTGGAATAAAATGTGCTAAGTTCGTCACACGATCAACGACAACCCAAATAGCATCTTTCATTCTATGAGATAGGGGTAAACCCGATACAAAGTCTATAGTAACTCACTCCCATTTCCATTCCGGTATCTTCACTGGCTACAACAACCTAAAAGATACCTAATGTTCAACCTTTACTTGCTGACATATTAAGCATCTTGATACAAAATTTGAAATTTCTCGCTTCATTCCCAGCCACCAATACATCTGTTTCAAATCATTGTACATTTTAGTGCTACCAAGATGAATGGATAAGCTACCACAATGAGCTTCATGCAAAATTTTCTGAATCAACTCTGGACTCCTTAGTACACAAACTCTACCTCTAAAAAGTAATCAATCATCGAGCTTGATATGAAAATTTGAATCAAGAATTGACTCACACAATTTCCATTTAACTATCAACGTGTCATTGCATTTTTAAGCCTCACAAATCTGTTGTAAAAACAATGGTTTAGCTTTTAACTCAGCGAAAATCGAACCATCAATAGACAATGTCAAACGTGTATTCAACGCTGTTAAAGCAAACAGAGATTGTCTACTCAGAGCATCATCCACTACATTTGTTTTACCCGGATGATAATTAATAATCAAATCATAGTCTTTTAGTAACTCGAGCCATCTGCGCTGTCTTAAATTCAAGTCTTTCTGCGACATCAAATACTTCAAACTCTTATGATCGGTATAAATGTGACATTTTTTGCCATATAGATGGTGTCGTAAAATCTTCAACGCTAACACAATTACTGTCAACTCTAAATCATGAGCCAGGTAATTCTTTTCATGCAGCTTTAACTGTCTGGAAGCATAAGCTATCACTTTATCTTCCTGCATGAAAACGCAGCCTAAAGTATTCAAGGATGCATCACTAAAAATTACAAATTCTTTACCCGATTCAGGCTGAACTAAAATTGGTCCCTCGATCAATAGTGCTTTCAACTAATTGAAACTTTGCTGACATTTCTCGGGCTACTCAAACTTTACATCTTTTTGTAATAGGCACGTCATTAGAGTTGCTATCATCGAGAATCCTTTGAGGAATCTTCTGTAATAACCAGCTAATCCCAGAGAACTTCTAACTTTGATACGCTTCTCAGAGGTTTCCAGTCAACAAATCCTGAGATTTTACTCGGATCAACTCTGATGCCTTCAGTTGATACTATATGTCCAAGAAAATCGACTTTCCGGAGCCAAAATTCACATTTACTAAATTTGGCAAACATATGCTTCTCACACAGGGTCTGCAATACAATTCTCAAATGCTAGGCATGCTCAAACTTATCTCGAGAATAAATCAGAATATCATCTATGAAGAATATAATAAACCTATCTAAATACGGTTTGAAAATTCTATTCATCAAATCCTTAAATACTACAGGTGCATTACTTAAACCAAACGACATCACAAGAAATTAATAGTGTCTGTACATAATCCTGAACGTAGTTTTTGCCACATCTGAATCTTTAACCCGCAACTGATAATAACCAGAACGTAAATCAATCTTCTAAAATATCATCGCACATTTCAACTAATCAAATAAATTATCAATTCACGGTAATAGATAATTATTCTTGATCGTAACTTTGTTAAGCTGAAGGTAACCAATACACAATCTAATTGATCCGTCCTTTTTCTTAGCAAACAGAATCGATGCATCCCAAGGCGAGAAACAAGGTCAAGCAAAACCTCTATTTGTTAACTCTTGCAACTAAACTTTCAACTCTTTCAACTCTGTAGGAGCCATTTTGTACGAAGCTATCAATATTGGTGATGTTCCCGGTATTAACTCAATGGCAAATTCGACCTCTCTGAGCGGTGGTAATCCAGGCAACTCTTCTGGAAACACTTCAAGATATTCACAGACCACGGATACTGATTCAAGTTTCAACTCAGACACTTTAGAATCCAAAAGATAGGCAAGGTATGCATCACAACCATTTCTCACATATTTCTGCACAAAAATAGCTGAAATAATAATAGGCAACTCACTTGACTCATCTGATTCAATTTGAAGTGTCTCACCTTTCTTAAATTTTAGTATAATAAGCTTTTGTCTACAATTCACTACAGCATCATGCAAGGTCAGCCAATCCATACCCAAAATCGCATCAAACTTATCAAATGATACAATGACCATGTGGCAAGGCCGTGTGACTCACACAGCCAAGAGACACGCCCGTGTCTCAGGCCGTGTGGGCATTCAAAATAGGGACACACGGTTGTGTCCCAGCTCGTATCTGTGCTCATGTAACTCATTGACTT
Organism: Gossypium hirsutum; assembly: GCF_007990345.1. NCBI lineage: Eukaryota > Viridiplantae > Streptophyta > Magnoliopsida > Malvales > Malvaceae > Gossypium > Gossypium hirsutum. The sequence continues at coordinate 56,733,411 of NC_053430.1, read as the reverse complement.
GGGTTACACGACCAAGCCACACTCCCGTGTGCTAGGCCATGTAACAACTTCACTTGCAACCCTTTGAAAGCTACAGGGGACACACGGCCATTTCACTTGGCCATGCCCATGTGGACAAAATGAGGCCATTTTCAAGTCATTTTTCTCACCCAATTTCCTGCACTTGCACAAGCCAAATGCACCTATAATCAAGCATTCAAATTCACTTAACATATACAAATTCAATCTTATACACTATAGGACTAATCCAATCAACCAATATGCCAAAATGGCAACTCAATTTCAATAATCAATCTTACTTGAACACCTAACCATTTCATTCATCATCTAAACTACTAATTGAACCATTCCAATGTCATATTTAATCATATGTTCATATACCAAAATGCATGCACAACCAGTATAAAAAAAAGACCATTTTCATAACTAATATATACCATACCAATTTGACCAAAAGATGATTACTTTCAAACTACCAAATCAATCCATTAGCAACATTCATGGACTATCCGTATTCACACCGTTCACCATTTCATAAAATACCATTACCATATCATTTCCCTACCATCATTTTAACCATCACAACATCAAAATAACAACCACACCAAAATACCATATAATTACAATATCATACCAACTATATCATCAACCATAATGTCATATATACAAGCCGCACATAATGGCTAAATTTCATCAAACAAAACATCTATACATGCCATTATAACCATGACTCAAAATCATCAAAATCTACCAATTTAACCGATGGATAGTGTGATGGATATCCAACGAACTACCAACCTGAACAAGCTTTCGATTATCTAGAAACACAAAAGAAATAACACGAAGTAAGCATGAAATGCTTAGTAAGTTCGTAATTCATAAACAAAGCTTACCATTTCAATATATAAGCATAAAAACAATTTGAGATAATTCAACATGACTTAGCATTAGACTAAGCAACAATAATTTTTCAAGTTAGATAACCACATAGCTTAGAAAATCATCTCAAAACATCATAGCTTTTGTGCAAACTAGTTCTAAGCATCATACTTTCATGAATATGGCTAAGCATATTTAGAACATCATCAATTCATACCTTTTCATACTTTCATAGCATCATTTATCGAATCATTTGTTAAACCTTCCATTTTTCGTGCCCGTTGAACCACTAAGTAGGAATCTCGCACACTATGTGACAACATGTGGTCGAAACCACCACTATCTCATATCTCATATAAATGATCTCTCTCGAGCCATAAATAGGACTGCTCACACAAGCTGTCAGTCAAAATGTAGCTACACAATGCTGCTCACACAAGTCTAAAATCAACCACCGGTTGGACATACAGGACCAACACCCAAAATACAGTAACCCCTAATAATATGTTATTTGTATCCTATATATTCCTAAGGCTCAAACGGGATCCGAAAGTCACCGAAACTTTTTTGGATATTTCTGTACAGTCGTAATATCAATATATATAACGTGGAAGCATTTAATTCGAACATAATTCAATGCTATTTAAGTTAATGAACTTACCTCAAACACGAACGGAGAAATACTATCGATTAATCCAACACTTTTTATTTTCCCTTATCTAAATCCGTAGTTGCTTTTCTTGATCTATATAATCAAATTTAACTCATTCAAATTTAATTCTATTCAATTTAATCCAAAAATCACATTTTGAAAAATTATACTTTTGCCCCTAAAATTTTGAATTCATTACAATTTAGTCCCTATCTTATAAAAATGAAAATTCATGCAATTTAGTACCACCCCATGCTAGACGAATATCAATTAAGTCCTTAGAAAGCCCTATATTCCATTTATTTCACATTTTTACCATGAACATTTTTCTATTTTTCAATTTAATCCCTAAATGACAAATTCTTCAAAAATTCCATTACAAAAGTTACTCAACTATCATCAAACGTTCATTTTCATTCATCAACCATTAAAAAAAACTAATATAAATTCATGGTAAAACCCTATACTTTTAACAATTTTGAAAATTAGTCCTCGGGCTAGCTAGATTAAGCTACAACGACTCTAAAAACATAGAAATCATAAAAAAAACTGAGCAAAAATACACTTATGTGCACTAGTAAGTGTTGGTCGAATGCTTGGATGCTTAAAAATGGCGATTTCCTTAGGTTAAAATTCAGGTAAGGAAGAAACAAGGATGATAACATTTTTTTTATCATTTTTACTTAGTAACTTAATTTATTAAATCACTAATATAACCTTTACTGAATAAACTAATTGTGTCCATAATTTTCCACTACTTAAATTAATGGTTTAATTACCATTTAATGCCACTCATGTTTTAATGTCATAGCAAATTACACGTTCTTCTAGTAGAACACAAGTTTTGCACTTTATGCTATTTAGTCATTTTTATCAAATTAAGCATGCAAACGATAAAATTTCTTCACGAAACTTTTATACGACACTACCAACATGCTGTAAACATTAAAATAATATTAAAATAAAATTTTCAACATCATATTTGTGGTTCCAAAACCACTGTCCTAATTTCACTAAAAACTGTCTATTACACGAGCAGTCCCGTTTAAGTTCCAACCTCCTAGATAGAATTTATTTAAACATACTAATCCTGGAAATATACCTTGAATCATTTATTGAAAAAGAAAGTGAGAAAAATTAAATATCTAATTAAATAAATAAGATTGAGGGCAGGGTCAAGTTAATTCAAGATTAGTTAAAGGTGGCATCGAATAGACATTAACTTTAAAGTAAGTGTAATCCATTTGTTTTTTAAAGTAAGTATATGAAGCTTTCGTTTAATGTCATATTTTTTAAAGTAAGTATAATCCATTTGTTTTTTTAAAAAAGGTTGTTTCAGTTTCAATTAAGAGGGTTGTTGGTTGAGCTTGACTTATTAGTGGTGGTCTAATGGTTTGTAATTTAGTTAGGTGAAAATCGTGAGGCACACACCCCTCTGACAAATTAAGTGCTTCGGAAACCTCTACTTCTAAGGGTAAGTATTTGAATTCCCAAATTTAGGGGTTGGTTCGCTGTAATTCCTCGTTTGATTAGTCTTGTTGATGATTTGTATGGGTTAAAAGTTAAGTTAAGATTTAAGTTAAGGTAAGACTGATTTATGTCGTATCTGCCAGTGTGATGTTTGTATTGTTTGTGTGTAATGTGGTGTGAACTGTTTGATTTTTAGGTAAGTCTATTATGATTTTTTTAGGCGAAGTATAAGTTGTAGTCTTTATGTTTTGGCATGGTCGTCTTAAGGAACCCGCCAATCAATGTTTCTTTTGGTATGTTTGTGTGTTAAGTCCTTTCGTTAGTGTACGCCGATAATGGATTGTGAGATTGTGGATTTGAATGTTATCTATTTGTGCGCGTGTGATTCTACACATTTTAGTGCACTTTTACTGGGATCCAGTCATAAGATTTCCAAATTTTGATAATTATTTTTAATATATAATAAACCTATAATTATTATGTTGGCCATGTTAGAATATGAGTTAGCTTTGGATGTTATCCGTGTGTTAACCCTAAGAGTGAAAGCTGTGAGATGTAAATACTAGTGAAAACCTTTATAGTGAGGGGTTCATTTTCTCATTTTTCTTTTTCTCAGTTATACTCTGATATCCTAGTAAGAAGAGTTCAATGTTGGAGAAGAAACAACAAGTGATCAATTAGTAAGAAATGGTCGTGTGTGTAGCAACAGGATAGTGTAACAAAGCTTTATTAGGTTTATTTTTGAGTATCCATACTGTGTTACTCTTCTCTACATTGTGTTCTATCTTTAGTATAACATTAAAGTGTAGTTTTCATAGTTAGAGTTCAGGTGAGATCAGGATCTTGCAACTTTGGGAATCTGTTATATGTAATTTTCTGTGTGTATGCATGGTCATGACATGAAACAAATATGACTTCCTTAGGGGTATGAACTTGGTATCCATATACGATAAGCCACTGGTAGCCCATGTTGGTTGTGTAACACCCCAAACCCGGCCCAGACATTATGGTCGGATCTGACGTGTCACATTGAAGTTTTTAAGAAAACCCATACCTCTTTCAACGTCCTTCTTAGTGTTTTAAAAGATAGTCTTTGCTAAGTTAATAAAGTGAATGGAAGCTGTGCACCATGTAGGTATCCGAAACAGAGGAGGTGAGCCTAGAAGGCTGCTTAAGTACCAAGCTCTTGATTGGATCCAATCCTAGACATGCCCACAACCATTGCCACACTTTGGTGCAAGGTTAGGTTTTGAGAAAAACGAGTTGGAATTCATTTAAGTAGATATTTTTGATAAACCGATTAATTGTATCGTTGCGTTATTTTGAAAGCAATTATCATTTTGGAAACGCGCCCTAGGTCTAACTCATATTGTTATCAGAAAAATATAGGGTATAAGATAAAATAATCCCAAAAAATAACTAAAATGGCCTTATTACAACCTAAAACCAAATAATAATATTAATAAGATAAAACTTATAAAGAAATAAATCGGCTACCTATTGCAATTAAAAGAAATAGAAATAGTAGTGTGGCCATCTCCGAGTCCCTCGCAACTCTAAACCATCTAAGCTTAGGGATTACCTGCACAGTTAGAAACGGAGTGAGTTTACGAAAACTCAGTGTGTAACCCCAATAACAAACAAATAGTAAATAAAACGGTATCAGTACAATCTGGGCCAAAGCCCTATTTAGTCTTGACATATACTGGGCTGAAGCCTTTCCATAAATCATACCACTGGGCCGAAGCCTTTTCATAAATCATATCACTGGGCCGAAGCCTTTACTGTAAACGGTATGGCCCTTAGGCCCATTTCAATATCACATGTAATATCAATGGATGTATGCAAGTCCATTTCAATATCACATGTAATGTCAATGAATGTATGCAAGCCCATTTCAATATCACATGTAATGTCAATGAATGTATGCAAGCCCATTTGGGGAGACTACTTGACCCACCATCCGCTACTCTCCACCCATACCAACCAAGCTCTCCATGTGGGGAATAACTCAACCCACCCAACCAAACTCTCCACTGACAGCATAACTGCTTTATCATATAACTGGAAGCCTAGCCTCTTTTAATAACTGGGGCAAAGCCCTTTCTGATAAACTGGGGCGAAGCCCTTTTTGGTGAACTGGGGCAGAGCCCTTTTAGCACTTCCTCCATCAATATAACCCATATCCCATGCAATATGTCATGTATGTAGAATGTCATGCCCATATTTCAATCAAACAATCACAGTCCAGCCATTCAAATTTTCAACATATATTCACAATCAAATTCGTCAACCACACAGTCCAAGTTAGTCATTTGCCCACAAGGGCAAAACAGTCATTTTTCATATTATAAGGGTATTTTCGTAATTTTACCAAAAATCAGGGTTTTCCATGTTCATTACAATTGTCAATATTTCCGAGTGTTTAAACAATGATCTTTAACCCACTTATTAAATTCGGACTTTTGGGCCCAAAACCCCTAATGGGTCCTACGAATGCTGATTTAGCCCACTAAGCCTGCTTAACCCAAATTTTACAACAATACTAACCGTGTTAACATGCAACTTTCCCAAATTCCATTTTCTATCAATTTTACCCAAATGGGCCCAAAAGCCCATTTGGCCCAATTCCCGCCCATTGAGGCCCAACTTACCATCGTGCACAAAATTGAGTTCTTACCCGTTCCATCGATCCAAACACCGATCTTATCGTATTTGTCGCATCTATACCCACACGCAACATTACAAGTTCCCGAAATGCTAGTATTTTAGCATTTCGGCTTCTTAGCAGATATTAATCTAAGCTACTACGAGGGTTAGTACACACCTGCTATGGGTTGAAGTTGAAACGTTTCCATAATCAATCACCTATGATAACCACCACCTGTCACTCAAACTTAACTAATCCAATATCAATATATGTAAATCCTAAGCACATCAGTTATACGGAACATAAGGGCATATTCGTCATTTTACCATACAAGGGTATTACAGTCACTTTACCCTACAGGGGCTTTACGGTCTTTTTACCTATTAGGGGTATTTTAGTCATTTCATCCTACAAGGGTGTTTTGGTAAATCTACAAACCAAGGGTATTTCAGTAATTTTATAAACCAATGGTATTTCTATAATTTTTAGAAAGTCAAGGGTATTTCTATAATTTTGTAAATTAGGGGTATTTTGATAATTTTACAAATTGAGGGTATTTCAGTAATTTCACAAACCAGTGGTATTTCGGTAATTTTACAAACTAGGGGTATTTTGGTAATTTTACAAACTAGGGGTATTTTGGTAATTCTATCCTATAGGGGTATTTTAGTAATTTCAAAATCGAGGGTAAAATGATAATTTTGTAAAATGAGGGTAAAATGGTAATTTTGTAAATTGAGGGTAAAATGGTAATTCTACAAATCAAGGGTAAAATGGTAATTCTATAAATCAATGGTAAAACGGTAATTTTATAAATCGACGGTGAAACGGTAATTCTATAAATAGAGGATAAAATGGTAATTCTACAAATCGAGGGCATTTCAGTAATTTGGTAAACTAAAGTAATTTAAACAGGGATAACAATACGAATGGGCCTAAAGCCTATTCTCGGCCCAAATGGGCCCACACGCTCGTGTGGCCCTTTTAGCCTAAATCTAGCCACAAATATGAGATTCACTTAGCCTAGTTCAATATTTACTACACAATCAAACAACTTATCCAATTGGGCCCGTAGACCCATTAGGCCCACATGACCCCTTTCGGCCCATCGCGGCCCGAAGTAGCCATCCTATAGCTAGAGTAGCGAGAAAATACACACCTGATAGGAGACTGGAGTTAATCCATGCTCCGAGCACTCTTAGCCGACGCCCAACCCAAACGAGCACGCCATACAGCGAAAGGGATCAGCCAAGAAAAGGTACCTTTACCCTCCTCATGGTTCCCTCTATTTAAAGCCAGCTTTGCAACCACTCTTGTGTTAGCTTCCCGATGTGGGATCCCTCCAACATCAGAGTTTAAATTCAACACCAACTCTTGCCGCCCCCTATTAGCAAAATAAATGCTCCTTGCTTGCCATAGGATTCGAACCCATGCCTCCCATCAGATGCTCCACACGCTACTTGCCATTAAGCCACAAGGCTTTTTGTGTCATATTTTATCCCCAATTAAGTATAAGGTCTAAAGGCCAAAGTCTAGGTTCCCTTAAAAAAAACCAAAAATAAATTGCAAGAGCCAAGGCTTGAACCCAGGCTCCCATACAACCGTAATGACGCCACAACCACTAGACTACAAGCTTCCTTGTGTTATTTATTTAACACAATAATTTAAAAACCCTCATCCAAGCATCCAGGTTTTTTTTCACTTAATACCAAAATTATTGCTAAAGCCCAAGTTTGAACCCAAGATTTCTCTAACACTTCTCAGGGCCATTAACCACCAAAGCAGACATTTAATTGTGTTATTTCATTGCACAATTAAATACCTATATACAACCTCCTTACGGACCCGCACTCAAGGCCCAATACTTTTAGGCCCAAATTCGGGGTGTTACAAGTTGCAAACCAAAATGATAGACATGTGTGACCACAGGTAGGGCATGCTAGTTGCTAACCAGACAGGATATATGTTAGACCACTGGTAGGACATGATAGTTGTTAACCAATTTGGCGGTCACTGTTAGGGTATGTTACTTACTAACCAGTTGGTATGAGTATTAGGCTTCGTAAGGCATGTTATTTTCTAACTAGCCTAACGATATGGATGCTACCTAAAATATGACATGTTACTTTTTAACCATGGCAAAGAGCACTAAACTCATAAGAACACGTAGGTGTTCAAAATGATATGATATTTAAGATCTATTCTGATATATGGGATCTGAGGTTCAACCCAAGGAAAATTGTAAAAAGAGTAGGTTAATATGACTCTGTATATGTTATATGATACATTATGAGTTGAAAAGAATAAAGTAATACTATTTTGTATGTGTTATGTGATATGTATATCGATTGGTTATAAAAGAAAGGTTAATTGTGTGATATTGTGAAAAGAGTATGTTCTGATTCCTATTGATGTGTTAAAAACGTAGCATATTTGTTAAGAATTGATGATTGGTATATTGAATCCGCCCTAGAAAGTTTTGAAAGCATGTATGAATTCACTTGAGGAGATGTTTGTGATACAAAGGTAAGTATGAGAAAAGATTATGTTTGACGAAGAAGCACCAACTCTTTTAAGGTTATAATTCTTTGGGGAGTAAAAGAGATAAGTGTACGCCCAATGTTATGAAAGATGGTATGCACCAGAAGTGTGAGTTCGCCTGAAAGGTTATACGCCATGGTTAAGTATTCGCCAATGAGATAAGAGTGCCATCCGTGTGTCTCGGCATGTAGAGTCCAATGTATTAGTTTGTATTATGAGTCTGCAGTGTAATCTATTCTTATTTAAGTGTTGAGTTCTCCTTGCTGGTACTCACTAAGTTCTTTTGAACTTACCCATTTTCTTTCCCCTTCTTCTAGGTGGTCTTTCGTTGTAGACTTGTAGAAGGGACTTAGCCAAAAGAAGCAATCTCTACAGTGAGCTTTGTTTTTGTTAGTGTTGTAACATGCATAAGTTTAAGGGGTGGCATGTAATTTTGTACTGAATCTAAATCTATAAATAAATACTTTCATTAAATTATTATTTTTTAAGCATGTTACTTTGAGGGATTTGATAAGTTCTATGAAGTATTTTCTACTCATATACACCAACTGCTTTATGTGTATTTTACACCTAGGGTATTATATTAAAAGAAAGATTTTAGCAGAAAGTTTTAAATTGAACTTTATTTGTTCTAAGGTGTATACTAGTTAATAGAATTTTTTCTTGAAAATTTTCCCAAAATATATGCCTCTTTTAATTACCAAACTTTGAATCTAAGCATAAGTTTTTTTTCTATTTATGTATATCTCAATTGACCTTTTGGGGATTGAGGTGTTACATTTGCTCTAATTTTCTTTACAAGGGTCGAATGCCTTATTGATTCTGGCTGAATGCTCTAGGGATCAAGGGTTGATTCTTTGTAAACGATTGCTAATTGGTTAAGTTTTGGGTGTCGTGTGTAGAATTCAATTTGCTGTTGTAGTGTCGACATCCGGAAAACAATTAGGTACATGTCTCTAACCCAAAAATCAGTAAAATTGTGCAAAACCAAAAGTGGATGTCAATTGCATAAGGGCGTGTGCCTGGCCATGTGAACTACACGGTTGTGTAGGCCACACGAGGTTGGCCATATAAGGCTTGTGGGCCACATGGGCTTGTGAGTCCATTTCGAATAGTTTAGTGGTGTCGTATTTTGGGTTGATTGCATGAGATTAGCGATTTGTAGTATCTATTATGTGATTACATACGATGTTCATTAAACACTATCCGTTATATAAGTTGTTGTATGTAATTTTTTGAACGTATGTTGAATCATGAAAAACTCTATATTCGATTATATGTTGTCGTGTACGAGCATCATTATATCTAGCAACTCTGAGTAAGTTTATATGCATGCTGCTGATCTGTTAATTTGTATGCTCTGTTGGCATGTTTCTGATCTATTATATTTGTAAATGACCATGATTAGTTTAAGTACATTTGGATATGCATTACATTGTTTGCATGTGCATTGGGGTGGGTTATGAATATGTTATAGATAAAGTTCTGACAGACTAAGTTCTGTGATTCTGGTGGTATACCTACAAAAATCTGATTTTGGCAGTTTAACTACAATATTCGTTTCTAACAATTTTCTGCATTATATCTGGCAACTCAACTGCATGATTTTCAGTGGTACATGACCACTAAATTGGTGTGTTGATTGGATGGGTTCTTAATAACCCTAATTAGTTTGTTGGGTGGACAGAGATGGTGTGTAGCGATTGGGTTAGGAATTATTCTGTATGACATTGAATTGCTAAGCATGCCTTGTATCTGATTTTCTGCTCTGATATGTTTATCTATGCATTTAGTGGTTATCAGTTATGTTTTTGGGCCATGATACACATTGGGCTTCCAGCTCACTCAATTATTTTATCTTCTCAGGCAATCCTTAGGACTAGGATTGGACGGCGTTCAGAAACTCTAAGTTAGATTCTCCTAAACAAATTAGTTTTTAAAAGTTTATTTTGATTTTAGAGCATGTAATGTTCCAGACTGTTTATGATTTTTGGGACTCTATTATTGGTTTTGGGCTTTTGGTAAGTTAGTTCAATTAAATTGCAAGATTTCTTTTCTAACTAAACCGGGCACACATTTGTTTTCAAAATTGATAAAATATGAATTTTTACCATTGCAAACCAAAGCAAACAAACAAGTTTTCTAAAGTATTAAAAAAGTAATAAATCATCAAAAACATGTGTGCTGGAAAAATTTTTGTTTGAAAATCATAAAGTTTGTGGAAAGTACATAAATCGGGTTTTACAAAATTATTTCTACAAGATCAAACATTATTTAACAAAGCAAGCTTTCTTACATTTATGTAAGGTTGATTTAACCTCCAAGATACGATCATCATGTCTAGGCTAAGTTTGGGGTGTTACAAAATAAGTTTAACATAATAACTTAAACAACTTACCCATGTTTTCTCTCACTTTCATCTTCCTCTTCATGCTTCCGTGGTTGGTATCATATGAAAGAACACTCTTGAATTAGAGTTTGGTGTGAAATCTCACTTTAATTTCATGAAAATTTCAAAGCTTTTAGGTTAAAGATGAGAAAATGACCAAATTGAATAAAACAGAAAACTTTTTTTATAACACCCACTACCCCATCCAGACACCAGACCCGAGCTACGAAATGTTAAAGTCATAAGCAAAATAGAACACATTTAATCCACATCAATTATTTCAAATAAACACGGAATACTTCATAAATACACAATTAATACTCAAAATTAACAGAAGTAATACAATCATAGCCAATTCAATTCATAATCACCAAATACAAAAAAAAAGAAAGGTTTCCCAGGCCTAATACAAGTTTACGCATGCTTCAGTATCACCCAGAATTTGACTAGGACTAATTTACATGATTTTTAAAATTTCAGATCAGTTATATCATAATTAAATCCATCAAATAATCATTCATGTCATAAGGACTTAAGTATTATGATATATATAATTAGATTCGAGTCTTAATTGAGCTTATGAAAGCTCTTAAGTTGACCCGAGCACAGATAAAGATAAAATTGAAATATTTTCAAAACTTAAAGGCAAGTATGAAAAACAAAGGTCACACGGCCGTGTAACTCTCTGTGGTTGTGTGGCACAAAAATGGCCAGGCCCTCCAGTAGTCACATGATCGTGTGGCCAAACCGTATAACAATCGGGAACCTTGTGGACCAAAATGTTAACATTTTATAACCTGCACACGGTCGCGCCTCCGGCTCATGTATCTCAAACAGTCTTGTAGCTGCCCGTGTGGTACCACATAGATCATAAAATGCTTGTTTCAATATCAATTTGCAAAGTAACTTCAAAATACATTTTGGCAATTCAAAAACCTTCTCAAAACATTTTAAAACCAAGCTAAAACCTACATATATCAATCCTCTAAATCACTAACCAATATGCCTCAATGGCACCATCACAAATCAAGAATATCTAAACATTACAAGTCATTCAACTCAATTAATACCATTTATGCTATTCACTCCACATTACTTAACTTCTTACATATGCAAAATATTCATTTAACATCCACAACCAACACAAATTATCATGCCATATTGGCACTAAGTGACCCTTAAACAAGAGCACTTTAGACAATACAAATCAATTTACAAATATACCTCATTTAGTACACAGATGACATCTCTATTTATACCTTTTATATAATTGAAATCATGCACATATTCCTTATCCATTCATTTCTATATTAATCACTTATGCATCAACCCATCCTCAAGAATAAACAAACCATTAACTTACATCACTCATACACACACACATATATATATTAAGATACAAAACATGTAAACATAATATTCAAGCCTTCAAGACCACTATCAATCATGTAAAACACTTATACATATCAAACTATGTACATAACAATAACCAATCAAAACACAAACCACATTCAAGAACCATAGTATCAACACTTAAGATTGATCAAAAATGAATCGCCTATATACATGGCACAAAACCGAGCTTCAACGATTAAAAGATTACTGAATCAACAATATGATCGTGTGAACATCTCGACGATCCACCTGACACGTTCTACAAGTTAGCAATCTACAGGAAAAACAGAAAAATGGGGTAATGCTTAATAAGTTCAAAGGTATTTAAACAGCAGCTTACCTATGTTTACCATCTAATACGATAAGCTACTACCTTGTCAGGTTTACCTAAACATGACTACCACATATAAAAAAGTTGAGTTCAGGATATATCAAATCATATAGTAATTCAAACGTATAATACTCCAATTCATTTATAATCAACATTTCAATGTCATTGTATACTCAATCAATATTTAATCAATTCAATATCTCATCCATATCATTTTACATACATATATGTTCAAATCCATATTCTCATTTCAACACTTTCCGAGTCTATAAACATCTTTTGTATTCAGTTAGCCCTCAGGGCTCATTTTCAACTCAATTAAAATATCATTTATCCAATTTACATTTTATATCCCTATTAACCTTACTCAGACTTGGAAGGATACACAAATCCAACCAATCACACCAGTTTGGCACTCAGTGTCTCATTAGACAATGTCGAACTAAATAGTTTAAGCCTAGTGTTGGTTAACGTGTTTGGCACCCAATGCCTCATAAGTAAAACTGAAGTATAAATGTGCCCAACACTTATCGACTCGTAGTCAAAGTAACCCGTACTCTATCCTATAACATGCCAACTATATTCGACATTGCCCGAACAGTTAATAAGGTAACCAATGATCAAATTTCTTTATAGTTCGATCTTCATTTTCTTGATCTTTGTTTTATCGATCTCAATATCATCAATTTATTAATCAAGATATCATTTTATACATAGCATAGCATAATTCATTTCAATACCAAGCCAATTTCAAAATTTCATCAATTTATACTATTTTGAATTCTATTCAATTTAGTCCTCTATCTCGATAATCAACATAATCATATCAATCTGGTTCAATTCAACTAATAAATCTTAGATTGAAATTCATTATATTCAATTTATCAGTCAATTTGTCATTTCTTTATGATCTAAATTATATCTCACCTTTTTGTACCAAACCGTAAACAATCCAAATTTTAATTAATCATATTTACATTCATAATTTTAAATACATAACAATTTAACACAAATATACCAAATGAACTTACTTGGTCAAAACAACAACAAACAACTCTCTAAGGACTAATCAACAAATTTTTTCATTTCCTCGATTATCTTCGATTCGGTCCAATTTCCAATCTATTAAATAATTCAACTAAATTTATCAATTGCAACCATCTTATTTCATCCTATTATAAGCACATATCAGTTTAATTTTATTATTCTAATGGCCCTATTTTTGTCTTTTATTCAATTTAGTCCCTAAAACCAAAACTATCATAACTTTTACATTTAAGCCCTATTTTACAATCAATTTTCAAAGAGATCCTTCTAAGGCTCTCTACTATTTGTTTTTATCAAAAATTCACAATAATTTCATAAACTATTCACTTTAGTCCTTAAGTGCAAAACTAGCTTTAAAACTTTACAAATTAGTCCTTTTTTCATTTCTAAGCTTAAAAGCTAGCATTAACACACTAAAAGCTTCAAAAATAAAAATGGTGACATTTTAAATCTTTAACAATTTTATGATTTAATACCTAGGTTAGCTAAATCAAGCTACAACGATATAAAAAACATAAAATTTACTACAAATTGGGTGAGGATGACTCACCATGCAAAGCTTCAAAGCTTAGTTGAATTCTCTAAGCTCTAACAATGGTGGTTTCAGTGATGGTGAGAAGAAAAAGATTAAGAATACCCTTTTTACCCTTTTGTTTTAAGTTTTATTATTAATTAAAATTTAAAAAATATCTTTAATTTAATCAGCTTTAAACATAAACACCCCACTAACTGTCCATGGCCCCTAATTAGTGGTAATTTGCCACTTAAAACCTCAAGCAATTATTTTTTAAGGTTTTTGACCAATAAAAATTCATAGAGATTAACTTTTACGATTTTTATGATTTAGTCCTTGTACCTTAATTAGTAAACTAATTCAGTAAAAATTCTTATTCGAAATTTAATTCACCTATATTATAACTCCATAAATATTTATATTTAATAAAAATATTTACAAGCTCAGTTTATAGAAACGAGGTCCCGATACCTCATCTTCCAAAACCATTGACTTTAAGGTCAATACACTTGTACCTTAATTAACTATCCAATTGACAAAATTAAAGGACCAAACTTTAATTAAAACTTATATTTGTAATACCCCTAACCTATCGGCATCACCAGATTAGGGCTACAGAGTATTACAAAATAATCAAAAACATTTGAACATTTTATCAATCAATATAATAATCACATCACAAACCATTCATACTCATGCACAACGTCCCTAAATCGAGCCCTTGAAGCCCTAAAAATAACCTAGAAACAATTTGAGACCAATCTAAAATAGTTTGGAAAGTTTAAGAAAAAGATGCAAAAATTTACAAAACAGGGGCCACAAGGCCATGTGGCCAGGTCATGTGCCTCACACGGTTGAGACACACACTCGTGTCTCAGGGTGTGTAACAATTGAACTAGGGACACACGATCGTGTCCCAGCCCGTGTCCTCACCCGTGTAACTCTCTGAGTAGGGCACACGGCTGTGTCACACACTCATGTGCTAGGCCGTGTAACTCTGAGTTGCCCCACACTCCTGTATGCCAGGCTATGTGTTAGACTATCTAACTCACTGACTTACACCCTCAAGAACTCATCAGATGATACATGATCGTGTCGCCAGGCCATGTGTCTCACACGGCTGAGTTACATGCCCGTGTCTTAGGCCATGTGGACCCAAAATGAACCTTAAACAACAAATTTACCATTTCAAACTTACTTGGCCTCTAAGTAATGCATTTACCAGCCAAAAGACCTATTCAAAGTGACATTAAACAAGCTAAAAAAATGCTAAATCAACCATCCTAAGTTTCTAACCAATGTATCCTCATTGATACCACAAGTATATACAATTTTACAACAAAAAGAACTATTATTCGAAGTATGATAAATCACACAATCAAACATTCAACCAATATGCCTAACATAGGCACCTCAATCACGACATTCCAATATGATAAATCACACCATCAAACATTCAACCAATATGCCTAACATAGGCACCTCAATCACGACATTCCAATAACACATACCATATATTTACACTAACACGTCTTAGTTTATTTATCATATTAGGTTAACTACTTGCACTTAAGATCATACTTTAACATCTTACATATCAAAATAATAGTAATGACATACAAGCCTATTACATGCAATATAATTCAAAATGAACATTCCAAAAACTATTGAAAATGTGTGGATAGTGTGACTTGAGTGTCGGTCTGACCGTTCAACATTCAAAGTATCTATACGAACAAAAAATAACTCAAGTAAAATCATTGAAGCTTAGTAAGTTTGACGTACTAAAATGATAAATCTTACAATGCAAGTACGACAAATAATTCAATAATAATACACCATATGTGTTCCCTGTCATCTACAATCTCAACCAAGTGAATTGAAAAATTCAACTCAAAGTTTATATACATGACATAACCATCAGAATCATTAACAAGTTACATTACAGAGATTTCCAATCTGATGAATGACTTACGAATATGAGTGCATCAATATTCCAACCGACACACACTAGATGCTCATACGAGTCAGTCCATCCGATAACACACCAATGGCTCCGAAGAGCTAGTCTAACCGAAAACACGCTAAAACAAAGAGTATGACACGAGAGTTTGCAACAAATGTTGAACCTCAGTCTACTCAGGAAACATGTATATACATCACTCCACAATAATCTCCACTCCAATCTCGATTGTATTCTATCTCGCGCTCAATCCGATCAAGTATTGAATTTCAACAAATTTTCATCATTTATAATCAAATATATTTATTATATCATATTATATCATCAAATATTTCATAGATATGTTAAATTATAAACCATACGAACTTACCTGGACTGAATTGTAGCAGTTGTAGAAATTTAAGGACTAATCTGTAATTTTTCCTTTTTCACGTATATCAATAGGGTCTTGATCTAAAATGTAAAATTTCTTATTTATTAGCTTACATTTCACTTTCCAATTCACTTTACATTTTATACCCTTTTATTTTTAAAATTTACACAATTATCCCTAACTTTTATAACTTTTGCAATTTAGTCCCTTAACCCGAAATCTTCAAATTAACCATTTTTCTCAAATCAATCTTACAACTGAATATCTAATGCTTCTAGACAGTCTATAAAAGTCCTCATATTCACCTTTAATTCTTGAAACTTTGACATTTTAACAATTAGATCCTTAAATCAAAAACTAGATAAAATTACTTCATAAAACCATCAAAAATCATAACCAAAGCTTCAAACATAAAATTATCATCACAAACAACCAAAATTCATCAATGGCAATTTTTAAAAATTTTAATAGATTCAAAAACGAAGGTACAGGCTAGTTGGTAGTTGCAACGATATCAAAAACATAAAAATCCATCAAAAATGGGACTCAAAACTTACCCATGCAAGGCTCAAACCAGCTGAATGTTAAGCTTTTCTCCTATGGTATATTTAGCCAACCATAAAAACAAGTGAACAAGAAGATGATGTCTTTTTTCTAATTAATTTGTTTTAATTTTTAGTTTAATTACATTTTTTCGTTAAAACATGTGTTATTTTACTATTTTTACTTCCATTGTCGTCCAGCATTATTAACTAGGGTTTAATTGTTACATAGGTCCTCCGTCCTATGATATTTAAGCTATTAAATCATCTAAATGTAATAATTATTAAATTTTGCATATTTACAATTTGGTCCTTTTTCTTTAATTAACTATCAAAATGTTAAAATTTCTGAACCAAATTTTTATACGACTCTAACGACTCCATCAATATTCTAAAAATAATATTTATAAGTTGACACGATGGAAATTTGTGGTCACAAAACCATTGTTCTGTCACCACTAAAAAATGGGCTATTACAATATTAACCTTGTAAATATTAAATAGTTAACATTTACGAACTCAAATATTGAAAATGGAAATAGTTAACATTTACGAACTCGAATTTTGAAAATGGGGTTTCGAAACCACCATTTTCAACACCACTGACTTTCAGGTCGTTACATATTTTCTGAAGATACTATTGGTGAAAACCATGGAAAAACCTCACCCAAAATTCAACTAGGGGACCTATTTATAATGATAGGAGAATTTACTCCTTTTTTCTAGATATTTCCTTTCTTTTCTTTATTTTTCGTTCCTTCTTTTATTATTTTTATTATTTTTTAGTTGTTTGTTGTTGCTTCCATTTTCCCTAATATGTAGCAAAATCTACATATTTCCTTTTTCTTTCAATTTAATCCTTTAGTTACCAACTAGTCAAATTTAAACACATTTCTTCCTTAATTTTCACAAATTTTAACTCTTATTTACACCTCAACACTTAGATATTCTAATCTCATGATTATGTCTTAAAATATCTATTAAAAGTGGACATTATACATTTAGGTCTTTCCCTCACAAAATGGGAAACTAATATTTTAGTCCTTGTACTTTTAACCACTTTTCAATCTAGTCCACATCTCAAATTTTTTACTCCACCTATCAATCCATACCCATGTCACATTCATAAAAATATTTCACAAATTTTTTCCCCTTTTTCTAAAATGGTTAATTTTCACTTCTCGTCCATCTTTCACAAATTTTCAATATAATCCTTATTAAAATTTTAGTATTCATACTTTCTTTTACAATGTCAAATTTTTACTTTATTATCATCATTCAATTGATAAACTCTTACTTTTTGGGAAAATTTGCTATTTATCTTTCGCAATACTTCTATTTGTAACACTAAGATTTTTGAGGTGTTACACCAAGGGCACCAAAGTGCTAAGCTACAAAATGCACCATATAGCATTGAAGTGCTAAGTCTGATGGCAACGGAACACATCCCTCCAAACACATTAGAAAGCACTGAAGTGCTAAGCTCGCTATTATCATAAATAGCTTAATTTCATTAAGGCCACTAATGTATTTATTACACAAATAGAGGATGATCATAGTTACAAAGTTCAAAAAGTTACTAAACAAATCATTGTCTAATCACACGTGTGGGCACCTGGAGTGCCAAATATATATACACTGTAACAACCCATTTTTTAATGGTGCCGAAAACAGTGGTTTCAAGACCACAATTCTGGCGAGAGAGTCCATATAGTATAATAGTGAATAATTATTTAATAGATTTTATTAATTGGTTAGTTAGTCAATGTACAAGTGGTGCGTACCGAAAGTCAGTGATTTTAAAAAATGAGATACCAAAACATCATTTTCACAAATAGAGCTCATAAATATTATTGTTGAATATTTATGGAGCTATAGTATAAGTGGATTGAATTTTGTTCCAGAAATTTTAATAAATTTATGTTAATTATGGAAAAAGGACTAAATCGTAAAAATAGTAAAAGTCTATTATTATTAAATGTTGGTTGACAAGAGTATTAATTATAATTTTTCAAGGGTTTGCATGGAAATTTAACCACTTTTATAATAAGTGGGACGGTTGGTGGTTGTTTATATATAAGATTTTTTTATAATATTAAATTAAGTTAAAATTTAATTATAATAATAATATTAAAACATGGAAAAAAAAGGTGGTTTTCATTCATTCATATTCTTCCATTACCGAAAATAAAAACATCAAACACCATTTTTAAAGCTTAGGTTCGGCCAAACTTTGGTGCTTGCATGTAAGGCCTCAGGTTATTCATTTTTCGTAAATTTTATGTACTTGAGATCATTGCAACTAGGTCCAGCTAACCCATATCTCTATTTTCAAAACTTTTAAAGAATTCCATTGATGGAAATTGAATTTTTTGATATTTAATGGTTTGCTTATAAACTTAGATATGTTTAAAAACTAAATTGTTAGGTAAATTTTGTCAATTTTGTGTAAAATGACTAAATTGTAATAATGTAAATTTTTTCTTGAAATTTATGAAAATTATGTTTTTAAAAGGCTTTAAAATGATGAAATTGTAATGGAATTGAAAATCAAAGCTTAATTTTGAAAGATATAATAGTTTCAGCTTTAGGGACTAAATTGAATAAAATGTAAAACTTTAGGGAAATTGCACAAAATGAATAAAAGATATTATATTTATGAATATAGATGATTTAAAGTGTTAAAATTTGATAATGTGAAATGAATTATTATATAGATCAAGGATTGAATCGTACAGAGGAAAATCAAGAAAAAGGAAAAAATGCAAAATAGTCCCTATGAACAAATTTGCTTGTTGGTTGTATTAGGTAAGTTCATAATGAACTAAAATGCATTTATACATATTAATTGTTATTGAATATTTAGAATATAGATTGTTAACATTGTGAGGATGAATTGAAATCTTATAATCAAATGCTAAGATAATGACTAAATTGAGAATTTTTAAATAATGGAAAGTATGATTTATACTAATTTTTGAATGAACAAGAACTGTTACAACATGTATACTTATAACATGAAAGTGCCTCTGACCATTAAATGTTACAAATCCTACTTTAATGCTCATTTGAACGTAATAAATTATTAGGATATGATTGGCATGCCAATAGGGTTAGAATGTGCACTTGTATGAGATTGCACTTCAGTTCCTCTGTTCACACTTTGGTGTCTCTGTTTTCACCCCGATGCCTTTGATTGCACAATCATGCCTTTGTTTCCACTCTGATGCCTCTGAATAGCATTATGGTGCTCTCTGGTGTGGTATAGTTACCTGAATATCTGAATTATGTTACTATAATTTATCGGGCTATCTATTAAAAGAAAGTATATGTATTGACTTCATGAATTACTTGGAAATGATATGTTTATATGACTATTGAAATGTTAACTGATGAAATTGAATAAAATATCAATATGTGTTTAAAATTTATTTGAAACGATATCAAAATGACTACAAAGTTTATAGTTATATGTATGAAGTATTCGCTTTGTAAATGTGATATTGGTGACAAAATTATATGTTAAAAGAAATGGTATATAATTGTGAATGTGAATTGAAATGATCATTTGGTTAATATGATTTATATGTTGGATATTTCCTATTGAATGATATGAAAATATGTCGTACTAAATGATTGAGAGATTATATGATCGATACTTGAAATGCTCACCTTGTTGTTGTAAATGTTTGGATAGTAAACCGTAATAAATTAGTAATATATGTTTGCTTAATTGTAAACTAAGGTAAGAGTTTCGTTTAAGTACTTATGAACTGACTAAGCTATATAAGCTTACTCTGTTTCACTTACTATTTTCTTTAGTTGACATTTTGCAGAACTAGGCAGTTGGATCAACTTCAAGGCTCACTGATACAAACTCAGTTCGGTGATGATTCGAGTCATATTAGTTGCCCAATCGAGAAATTGAGTAAGTTTGATTCGTTATAAGAAAAAGGTTGAAGATGGATAGAAGATAGGTTCAAAAAAAGGTTCAAAGAGTTTGGAAGATGGATAGAGGAATTTCGGCTAAGGCAAAGGCTAAATAAACAATATAGAGATTGTCGACCCAAGACTTACGAGCACTTAGATGGATAATGAAAAGTAAAATCATCAAATAAACCTTGACCCACTATCTAACGAGATAGGAACCAAAGGTATAACGAACGCCACACTTTGCAGTGATAAGTTCGGAAAACAAAGGAAAGATAAGATGCCACAAGCCTAGCTTGACAAGTCAGATCAGTCCAAAAAAGAACAAGGAGATTTGAACTCTCACAAGTTTCAAATATTTCATAAATTTGGAAAAAGTAGTCTAACCCAAAATAATGATTTCTTACAATCTATTTATAGGCATTATTATGACTATTCAAATTCAACATTCATATCAGCTATTAACAAAATATTAAAATTCAGTTATAACTCTTAATGGGCAGCCAAAGAGTCATGTTTTTTGACTTGATTCATGCATAGCTGAAAAGTCATGCCTCTTCACTTAATGAAGGCTCAATGGTCCATTAAATGTGCTGCTTGATGTCCCTTCATTTTCCCCTTAACCAAATGCCTTAATGCTTGTGTATTCATCTCTTAATTGGCACCATAACTAGCTTTGAGTGCATGAGGCCGATCAGACTTGAAGAGTTACTCTTGGTCCATTTGAAAAGTCATCATAATGAGCTTTGAGTGCTTCAATACCCACCAAAAAAATTTCAAATATGCACAGGTAATTAGGTGACGAAATGCACACTATTTTATACCAAAACTAGACAGCCAATTGAATGTGACAACATTTGATTCTTCTTGGCAAACGAACAGCCCTTTTGTAGCTATGTGACCAGCCTTTTGGACTTTCTTACAACAATCACACAATCAATTTATTTAAGAAAAATTAAACACACTATAACTTAAGCATTAAAAAAATAACAGCCAAATTAAATAACATACTTATATAAACAAACTCAAACATATTTAACAACTAGAATGCTTAAATGATTGGTTTAATTAAGATGTAAACTGAATGAACAATGAATTACTTAATGCATGACTTCATTAAAAGACGCAAACTTTAATTAACATGGGAGTTACATAATGCATGAATTTATTAAATGCAGAAAACATAATACAAGTCATAATTAAAACATTAATTAAAGATGCATTTAATAAACAAGACATAATTAAAGGCTCATATTATAATAACTAAAGTAACTAAAATAAATAAATCAAAGTCCTTATTCCAGTAACCAAATTAACAAACTGGAATTAAAAGCTTCATTTTACACTTGGGCCCCTCGAGTTTGGGCCAATTCCAATGTCGTCGAATTTTCTCAAAACATGATGCAGTCGGGATCGCATCATACCCTCCCTCTTGAAAATGATCTGTCCTCAAATCGGGCCACTTGCTCGTGAAAAAAATTTCTCGTTACGAACACCTTTGTTCATGAACCTGACAAATTCGTTTCCAAAAACTTGATAACCACAAATGGTTTGAAAAGGAAACATGTTATTTTCATGCCCTCCCTTTTTAGGAGGAAACCATTCCAAATTGTCACCTAAACAATAATGGAATAAATTAGTGACACTTTGAATTTTGAACAGAAAATAACTTTTCGACAACCCATCCAAACTTGGAATGCTTAAACCGATACTGGGATCAAAAATAGAAGTTTATCTCACCTTCTCATAATAAATCACAAAGTATTTGAAAGATATAATCTGGGAAAACAAAATTTCATGGCTCAAGTCCCTTGAACAATAATATAGAACTATAATCACCGGGATAAAAAAACATAGTTGTTTCTTACCATTTCAATTTGACTTGGAAATTCCTTGACTGGAAACATGGTAGGAATACGAAGCAAGCTAAAGTTGTAATCATACGAACCATGTCTGAATCTATCAAACCATAGCATAGAACAACCTCCAGAATCAAAGATTTGATTTTGACTTTGCAAGACATCAGAATTCACATGTTTTGTTTTCAAACATAATTAAAACATCAAACAAGCAAAGATTGTTCACACTTCTATTCACATAAAATTTATGATGCTCACCTTCTCTTAATGATAATTTAGAAAAACTTGCTTCCAATTTAAACACATGGTTTTGATCACTTATTCCAGCACGTAACAAAATTTTCATTTTCACAAGTAAATCACACATGCCAAGCAAACAAGATTTAGACACGCAAACTTTCAAGCAATCAAATCTCTCAAATCTTTCAAATCTCATACAAATATACAAAGATTTCACACTAAGAGTTAAAGAATTCTCATTACCATCACGATCAAACAGATTGAGCATTTCACAAGAAAACTCTTTATCAAACATGATCAAATTTTGTGGACGTCGAGTTAACCTTACTTCACCAACAGACTTGCCAACACAGTACAAATCATGAGAAAAACTCTTCATGCCACTAGTTGGAGAAAAATCATTAACAATAAAAAAATGACAGTAAATCAAATCAAGGTGAGGAGTTCTTTCAAAACCTAGGTCTTCAACAATTTTCTCAACAACATTCAAATGTGATTGTTGTGATTCAATGGCTAAAAAATCTTTACCTTGCTTACCTTTAGGCGCTTGTGGTTTGATTTCATTGTCAACCTTACCTTTCTCGATCAAATGAAATCGTCTCTCATCAGGGAGGTAATGAAGTTGAAGCTTGTCAATCAAGTTTTTATACACCTGAAAATAAGACGTAATACGAGAACAACTCACATATGGGTTAGTAAAAACATTCCTCACTTTCTTTTGACCACAATCTTTTTTTTCAATCGTCTCTTTTGAAGACTCGTTCTCACTTTTTATTCCATTTTCATCTTCAACAATGTCACTTGCTTCTTGCACTCTTTCTTTTCTTTCTCCAATCTCTTTCTCCTTTTCAATTTTCTTTTCGTTCTCACCTTTTTTTTCAATCTTAATCTCATTTTGTTTTCTCTCACTCTTTTTCTCTTTTTGTTTTCTTTCATTCTTTTTTTCTTTTTCTATTTCTTTTTCTTTTTCATACGCTTTTTCAATTTCATTACAAAAAAAAGAAAAAGAAAACAAGAAAGAATCAAATTAGAAACTTTTCGTTGAGCATAAGAGGAAGGTTTTTATACAAAAGACGATCATCTCTTCGAGATTGATTCTTCATGAATGAATATCTTGGAGTATACGTAGAATTGCTTGAACCTTCTCGTTTGTTATCGTAATAGGCTTCAAACTCGAACCTTGAGTTATTTCAGCTTGAAGTACTTGTTGAATAGGAATCTCAATAGGAGTATTTTCTCACATACTCGTTAGAAGTTAAACTCTTTGACGATCTCGTTATTGTCCTTTAGCTTGAAGAAATTTGCTCCCGATGGTAGGAAGATGGAAGGAAACACTTGTGCATCACATCTTTCATTTCAGACCAGGTTGATATTGGGCACTCTCTATTTCGTCTTCGACTCGTGGTGAATTGATCCCACCAAGTCATGGCATAATCAAAGAAACTGTTCGCCGCAAGCCTCACTTTCTTGCTTTCCGAGCAGTCGTGGTACTTAAAAACCAATTCTACCTTCTTTTCCCATTCAAGGTATACCTCCGAGTCGGATCGACTTTGAAATGGTGGAATGGCTAACTTGTGATTCTTCAAATCGCCATCAACAAGTTCATGCTCTTTAAAGCCTCAGTTTCTATGAATGCGTCACCTTTCGCTTTGATTGGATGCTTGGTATGCTGGATCGATCCAGCCACCAACAGAAGCAACATTTCTTTCAAAACTTAGAGACATTTTATTTTAACTTCACTTCAAACCTCACTATTCACTCAAAAAGAAAAGTAGATGGCACTCCACTCGTGTTTAAGTATTTATGAACTTACTAAGCTATATAAGCTTACTCTGTTTCATTTACTGTTTTCTTTAGTTGACATTTTGCAGAACTAGGTAGTTGGATCAACTTCAAGGCTAACACTATCAAGCTTGTAACACCCCTAATCTGTAACCGTCGCTGGAATAGGTTAAGAGGCATTACCGGACTTGTAACTCAATTCAAAACAATCATTTATCAAATTTCATCTCATTTCAGTAAATATCATTCATTCATGTTCAGTATGTTTTTAAATTTAACATATAAAGTTTAAATCATGCATTTGGGACTAAATCAGTAACATATGAAAATTTTGGAAACTTAGAAAAATTTCAACATTTCAAGTATCACACACCCGTGTGAACAGGCCGTGTGCCTTACATGGTTAATAGATATGCCGTGTCTTAGACCATGTGGAAACAGGGCATAGATACTGACTTGGGTCACATGGCCAACTAGCCCGTGTGTCAGCCTATGTGCCACACATGGCTAATAAACACGCCCATGTGTCTAAGCCGTGTAACTCACTGACTTATTTTAACTAAGCTTCAGCAGACACACGGTCGAGTCACACGCCCGTGTGCTCAACCGTGTGGACTAGAAATAGGCTTATTTAAGCCAATTCCTCACCCAAATTCAATCACCTATAAGCATACATATAACACTATACTCTCATTCAATTTGGTAGCCAAAACAACCATTTCAAAAACACATTATGTGCCATTTAAAAATCCAAGCATCTATATACTCAAATTAATACAATTTGTGCCATCAAACACATACCAAACCAATATGACTTGTAAACCAATGTATGCATATAATCTATTCTATAATTCAAACCATTTGCATATATTCATCTCATCAAATACTTGCCAAAACATACTATATTTAGTACACATATACATAACCAATATTTAACCATGTTAAGCCAAATCACATGCCTTAAACACATCAATGCATATAAGCTTCAATAGCTAAAATAACTCATACATCTCATATCATCAACTAGCCTATACATGCCATATTACCAATTTCAAAGAGTTCAAAAATATCAAATCAACTCATGGATAGTGTGATGAAATCTTTGATGACTTCCAACCCAAGCGAGCTTTCAAATCACTATAAAATACGGAAAATAAACAAAGTAAGCTATTAAGCTTAGTGAGCTCATATGACTAGTATGTACTATATACAATTTAACAATTAATTCAGAATTATAAAATCATGAGGACATATAAATCAGCTCCATCAAAATCAACACGTAATACAATAACAACCTGGTACTTCCTGTATGTATTCATCGATTTTCATTTACATATCATATGAAATTATTAAATATCACTTACTTGTCGAGCACGTCACGTATATCTGAATTGATTCATATTATCATTTCAATTCTCGTACTGTTATCTTCTCCATTGAACCATGGAAATAACATCGAATATTTTGTATCTTGCACACTAATGGGCATATATGTGGTTAAACCACCTATATCTCGATTCACATATATAACATTTGTTCGTACATCACTATAACCTAAATTACCATTTCAATACAATCCAACCAAATTTGCCAAATGCATAAGCATATAAAATCATCAATACCATGTAATTCACATAACATTATGGCAATTCATTTCTATTCGTATAAACTGTAATTCATTCATATAACCAGTAGTTCATCCCTATAATAGTAGTTCATTAGTAATAACAGTATTTCAATCGTATCAACAGTAATTCATCCATATAAACCCATATCTTATTCATATGATCAGTAACAGTAATTATGTCCGCTGAACCTATTAGAATATCAAAGAATACTCGGGTGATACACTATAATTGTATTAATCGGTAATCCGTCAATTTATTATCATTTATGCTCTTTCGAGCCATGATCGATAAGCTCCTCTTGAGCTAATGAATAGTAAGCTCTATTAAGTTGAAATGGTAAGCTCTATCGAGCTGAACAGTAAGCTCATACGAGTTGAAATGGTAAGCTCCAATGAGCTGAAAACAGTAAGCTCTTATGTAACACCCTGAATTTGGGCCTAAAAGTTTTGGGCCTTGAGCATGGGAGCGGTTGAAAGCAACTTATAATATTTTTTTGTGCATGTAAATTTCATTAATGAAGGCTTGTTTTAGTGGTTAAGTGTACTGAGAAGTGTTGGAGAAGTCCTGGGTTCAAATCTGGACTCTAGCAAAAATTTTGGGTTACGGTGAATCAAACCCTGGGTGTAGTAGGTAGGCCTTAAGAATATTGGTGGGGAAATTGTGCCACAAAAAGCCTTGTGGTCTAGTGGCAAAGTAGCGCCACATAAGAGACAGGAAGGTGGCATCATAGAGTTGGCAAGGAGGTCCAGGGTTCGAAACTCATGGCAATCAAAGAGCATTTATTTTGCTAAGAAGGGGCGGCAAGAGTTGGTGTTGAATTTAAACTCTGATGATGGAGGGATCCTACATCGGGAAGCTAACATAAGAGTGGATGTGAAGCTGGCTTTAAATAGAGAGAACCATGAGGAGAGTAAAGGTACCTTTCTTGGCTGATCCCTTTCGCTTTATGGCGTGCTTGTTTGGTTTGGGCATCGGCTAAAAGTGCTCGGAGCGCGGATTAACTCCAGTCTCCTATCAGGTGTGTATTTCTTACTACTCTAGCTGTAGGATGGCTACTTCGGGTCGCGATGGGCCGAAAGGGGCCATGTGGACCCAATGGGCCTACGGGCCTAATTGGATAAGTTGTTTGATTGTGTAGTAAATATTGGACTAGGCTAGGTGAATCTCATATCTGTGGCTAGATTTGGGCTAAAAGGGTCACACAAGCGTGCGGGCCCATTTGGGCCGAAAATAGGCTTTAGGCCCATTCGTATTGTTATCCCTGTTTAGAATACTTTAGTTTACCAAATTACCAAAATACCCTCGATTAGCAAAATTACCAAAATACTGGTTTATAAAATTACCAAAATACCCCTAATTTGTAAAATTACCGAAATACCCCTGTAAGGTAGAATTACTGAAATACCCCTGTAAGGTAGAATTACTGAAATACCCCTTTAGGGTAGAATTACCGAGACACCCTCGTGGGGTAAAATTACTATTTTACCCCTCGTGCGTAAATGACTAACTTGTGTGATGATTGGGTTAGTTGACGTGGATTTATGTTAGTTATCGTTAATTCGTAAGTCTAATGTGTTAGTGATCGATTGTAGGATTATCGCGTGGGAGATATCGTCATCAATCGTCATCAACCAGGTGTGTAAACGACACCCTCCCTTAGACTGAATCGGTAAAAGCTGAAATACCGAAACGTTGGTATTTTGTGAACTCGCGAGCGTGCGAGCGCTCATGAGACAGTTGTTAATGAATATGGTGCATTTGGAAGATTAGAGTGCAGAATGTGCATTTTCGTGCACAATGGTATTTTTGAGCTTAATGGGCCAAAAACGGGTCAATGGGCCAACGGGCCCACTTTGGTGAAAAGAAGAGGTAAGTACTTCTGATTACTTGGTAAATGTTACAATGAGCATGAAACCTTAGCAATAGGTAATAATTACTGAAATACCCTTATGCATGCAAAAATACGATTTTACCCCTAGGGTTATATTTTTTCTGAAAAGCATGATGTTCTGTTCCTGTATACGTATGCTATGACATATTATTTCTATTGCATGGGAAATGGGTTTATATTGATGGAGGAAGCGCTCTGGCAGCCTCGCTATAATCTGGTGGCCTCGCCACATATATCTGTTCTGGTGTGTAACACCCCGTACCCGAGACCGTTGCCGGAGTCGGACACGAGGTGTTAACGGACTTAATTCACTTATTTGCACAGTCCATTTTAAAATTTCCAGACAAGCTGGCTAACTGCATCACTGTCACCTTAAAAATCATATCTCAAGTTCCAAAACTCGAAAACCGGTTCCATAAATTTTTCCTGAAACTAGACTCATATTTCCATCTACAATTTTTTTTCTAGAATTTTTGGTCAAGCCAATTAGTACATTTTATTAGTTAAAGTCTCCCCTGTTACAGGGTTCGTCTACTCTGACCTTCATGTATTACGACTTAGATATCTTCCTGTACAGGGCTTAAATACTTATGCCGTTTGCTTCTAAAGAAGCTAGACTCGAAAAGGAATCTGTACATATAGGGCATGACTTCTAATTATCTCTGGTTAATTTATAGTGAATTTCCAAAGTCAGAACAGGGGATCCAGAAATCACTCTGGCCCTGTTTCACGAAAACTTAAACATCCCTTAAAATACGGCTCATATGATTGTTTCGTTTCTTCCATATGAAAATAGACTCATCAAGGTTAGATTACATAATTTATTCGCTATTTAATTCCATTCCTACTATTTTTAGTGATTTTTCAAATTCACATCACTGCTGCTGTCAGCATCTGTTTTTAAGGTAGACTATACCTATTTCATGATTTTCCATGGATCAACTAGAGTTTTGTCATACATAGCACCAAAATGATCGTGATTAACCATTCCAATGGCTAATCGTTACCAACATTTCCATACCACTCAATGAACAACATACAAAATGATTATAACGCTATGGTCAAAATATATATAAGCCATTTTCGCATGGCTATCCAAATATATACATTACCGAAGGTACTTGACTACCCAAGTTCCCATGACTTAACCCCTAACCACATTTTTGCTAAGAATTCCTTGAATTTCTAGTAGCATACACACATATAATCAATTAACTTAAGTTACCTTTAAACTTTTACTTATCACCTCATGCCAAACCTTCAAATGAACTAATTATAATTACATAGGTACTACCAAAGCCGAAACCTATGCATACTATTATTCCTTATGCCCAAACCAAAGACCACATTCGACACTTTCATCCACCATTCTACAAAGCATTTAATATTCAAACACAACCAAACTCACATTCGGCCCTAGCTCATAACAAGGTAGCCAATTCTTTTCCCTTAGTATCTAATGCTCACCTATGATTCTTTTTATAGTTCAAACACTCATCTATCATCGTTCACCTAACTTTAACATGAAACAACAAAACTCACCATTTCTCATCCAAATAACATGAACAACAACCATTTCTTGAACATTTTCTCATGACCGATTGCTCATGTTACCAACAAGATTCAAAATTTGAACATGGGCTAACTAAGGGACTTAGTTACCATGAATTACATACCTTATTCAAGACTAGAAGGAGTGGCCGAATATTTTACTTCCCCTTCCCCCTTCTTCTTAGCATTTTCGGCCAAGGATGTTAAAAGATGAACATTTTTTTTCTTTGTTTTCTTCCTTCAATTCACGGCAATGGAGGAGCAACCTAGCTAATTTTTTTTTTGTTTCTCCTCCTACTAACCACTATTATTTTATTACCCATGTTCTTTATTTTGTTATTTCTAACATAAAACACTAACATAAAATGTTTATAATACATTTTAACCTATAGCATGGCCGGCCACCATCCTAAGTTTTGGGTAATTTGACATGCAAGGACAAACATTTTCTAACATGCATCAATAGGCCACTTTAACATTTGCCTAGCACATTTCTAAATTTTCTCACACAAGTCCTATTTAGCAAAATTCACTTACAATTAACAAAATTCAAATATGAAATTTTCACACATGCCTATATACATATAATAAGCATCAAATATAACGGTTAATTATTTTTATGACTCGGTTTTGTGGTCCCGAAACCACTTTCCGACTAGGGTCAATTTAGGGCTGTCACAACTCTCCCCCACTTAAGAAATTTTCGTCCCCGAAAATCTTACCGGTAAATAGGTTTGGGTATCGTTCTTTCATAGAGTTCTTGGTTTCCCAAGTAGCTTCTTCGATTCCATGTTTGAGCCATAACACCTTTACTAATGGAACCCTTTTGTTTCGAAACTCTTTCACTTCACGAGCTAGGATACGAAGCAGTTCTTCTTCATAACTCAAGTCAGATTGAATTTCAACCTCTGATGGACTAATTATGTGCGAAGGATCAGATCTGTAACGTCGAAGCATCGAAACATGAAATCCTTTCAAGTTCAGGGGTAAAAGCAACCTATATGCAACTGGACCAACTCGTTCGGAGATTTCATACGGCCCAATGAATCTCGGACTCAGTTTGCCCTTACGGCCAAATCTGAGTATCTTTTTCCAAGGTGAAACCTTAAGAAACACTTTGTCTCCCACCTGATACTCAATACCTCTTTGTTTTAAATCCGCGTACGACTTCTGACGATCGGATGCTGCCTTCAGACTTTCACGAATTATTTTTACTTTCTGCTCAGCATCTTTAATCAAATCAACTCCGAAAATTTTACTTTCACAGAGCTCGGTCCAAAACAATGGTGTACGGCATTTACGACCGTACAAAGCCTCGTAAGGTGCCATCTTAATACTTGATTGAAAACTATTGTTGTAAGCAAATTCAATCAAAGGTAAATACCGTTCCCATGAACTACTAAACTCAAGGATGCAACATCTCAACATATCCTCGAGTATCTGAATTATCCGCTCGGATTGACCATCGGTTTGGGGATGAAAAGCAGTGCTAAAATGCAGCTTGGTACCCAAAGCTTCTTGCAATTTCTTCCAAAATCGCGAGGTGAATCTCAGATCTCTGTCCGACACAATAGAAATAGGTACCCCGTGTAATCTCACAATCTGAGAAACATACAATTCAGCTAGTTTATCCAATGAAAAATCCGTACGTACGGGATAAAGTGAGCCGACTTAGTCAGTCTATCAACAACAACCCAAATCGTATCTTTCTTACTTGCCGTATTGGAAACCCAGATACAAAATCCATCGTGACTCGATCCCATTTCCATTCAGGTATCATGATCGGCTGAAGTAAACCCGTAGGCACTTGATGCTCCGCCTTCACTTGCTGACATATTAAACACTTCGAAACAAAATCAGAAATGTCACGTTTCATACCATGCCACCAAAACTGACGTCTCAGATCGTTGTACATTTTCGTACTCCCCGGGTGAATTGACATTCCGCTACAATAAGCTTCGTTCAGAATCATCGAAATAAGTTCTGAATTTCCTCGAACACACAAACGACTTCTGAACCTCAAACAATCGTCATCATCAATTTGAAACTCTGATTCCATATTCGAAACACATTCAGCCCGTCTTGCGACCAATTCATCATCGACTTTCTGAGCTTCACGAATTTGATGAATCAACAATGGTTTGGCCTTTAATTCTGCTACTAACACATTGTCGGATAGAACAGACAAGTGTACATTCATCGCTCGTAAAGCAAATAGTGATTTACGACTTAAAGCATCCGCAACCACATTAGCCTTTCCCGGGTGATAGTCAATGACAAGCTCATAATCTTTTAACAACTCGAGCCAACATCTTTGTCACAGATTCAAGTCTCTTTGAGTCATCAAATATTTGAGACTTTTGTGATCCAAATATACATGGCACTTCTCACCAAATAAGTAATGTCGCCATATTTTCTAAGCGAACACGATGGCAGCTAGTTCGAGATCATGGGTCAGATAATTTTTCTCATGTGGCTTCAGTTGTCTCGATGCATAAGCTACAACTCGACCCTCTTGTATCAATACGCAACCCAACCCAAGTAGGGATGCATCACTATAAATGACAAACTCTTTGCCTGATTCGGGCTGCACTAGTACTGGAGCTTCAGTCAAATAAGTTTTCAGTTGATCGAAACTTTTCTGACACATTTCTGTCCATTCAAACTTAACATCTTTCTGAAGTAGTTTCGTTATTGGTGTGGCTATCATCGAGAAACCCTTTACAAAGCGCCTGCAGTAACCGGCAAGCCCCAAAAAGCTCCGAACTTCAGTAATATTTCTCGGAGGCTTCCAGTTAAGTATGACTGAAATTTTGCTCGGATCACCTCGAATACCCGATGCAGATACCACATGTCCCAAGAAGCTAACCTCTCTTAACCAGAACTCACACTTACTGAACTTAGCATACAACTGCTTATCCCGTAAAATTTGCAACACTAATCCCAGGTGTTCAGCATGATCGGTTTCATTTCTCGAATAGACCAAAATATCATCGATAAACACAACTGCAAACCGATCTAAATACGGTCTGAAGATCCGATTCATCAGATCCATAAATACCGCGGGGGCATTAGTGAGCCCAAACGGTATCACTAAGAATTCGTAGTGACCGTATCTCGTTCTGAAAGCAGTTTTGGGTATGTCCGAATCTCGAATTCACAACTGATAATAACCCGATCTCAAATCTATCTTTGAAAACACTGAGGCTCCCTTTAGTTGATCAAACAAATCATCAATACGCGGTAACGGATATTTATTCTTTATTGTCACTTTATTCAGCTGACGATAGTCGATGTACAACCTCATGGTTCCGTCCTTCTTTTTCACAAACAATACTGGTGCACCCCAAGGTGAGAAACTTGGTCGAGCGAAACCTCTATCCGTCAACTCTTGCAACTGAGCTTTCAACTCTTTTAACTCGGTTGGTGCCATACGATACAGAGCTATCAAAATCGGGTAGTCCCAGGTACAAGCTCAATACCAAACTCTACCTCCCGAACAGGTGGTAAACCCGGTAATTCTTCGGGAAAAACATCCGGGTATTCACAAACCACCGGCACAGATTCAGGTTTCTTTTCTAACTCTTTGTCATCAAGTACATACGCAAGGTATCCTTCACACCCCTTTCTTACATATTTCTGAGCCAACATTGATGATATTACAACTGGCAACCCATTCAAGTCCGTAGACTCAACTTGGATTATCTCGTTATTTACACACCTCAAATCAATGGTTTTTCTTTTGCAATTTACAATTGCATCATGTACGGTCAACCAATCCATACCGAGGATAACATCAAATTCATCAAATGGTAAAAGCATCAAATCGGCCGAAAAACAGGAACCTCGGATTACTAGGGGACATTTCTTACACACTTTGTCAACAAGTACATAATGACCCAAGGGATTCGACACTCGAATTACGAACTCAGTAGACTCAACAAGTAAAGTCTTACTGGATGCTAAGGTTTCACATATATAAGAATGAGTAGAACCAGGGTCAATCAAAGCAATCACATTAGTATCAAAGAGAGTAAAAGTACCGGTAATAACATCTGGCGAGGAAGCATCCTCGCGTGCGCGTATAGCATAAGCCCTAGCAAGAGCATGAGCCTCAAATCTGGTTGTAGCGTCTCTAGATCCTCTCTGACCACCACTAGGATTTCCCGTGTTTCTAGATGGTCTACCTCGAGCAGTGGTAGCACCCGGTTTCCCACTTTGATTTACATTCTGTTCAGACAATCTCGGGCAATCTTTAATAAAGTGGTCAGCTGATCCGCACTTGTAACAGGAGCAATCATGGAATCTACAACTCCCCGAATGCCATTTACCACAATACTGGCACTCTGTTCTGTCTCGACGTTCATTTCCAACACTGGCGACCGAAGTGACTCGTGTACCCACAGGGGGTCGATCACGATCTCGTCTAGAAAAGCCCGAAGTGTCTCTAGATCAGCCTAAATCATCTCTAAATTTCTTCGATGACTGTTGAAAGGGCTTTCCCGAAGATCTCTTACGAAACTCCTTTACTCTCATATCAGCTTTTCTTTTCTCCTTACTGAGCTCCTCGGCTTTGCAAGCTCGCTCGACAAGTACCACAAATTCTTGGATTTCTAAAATGCCAACATACAGCTTTATATCATCGTTCAGTCCATCCTCGAAACGTTTACACATCACAGCTTTTGAAGAAATGCATTCTCGAGCGTACCGACTAAGTCTTGCAAACTTTCGTTCATAATCAGTAACCGACATGGAACCTTGTTTAAGTTCAAGAAATTCCTTCCGTTTTTGATCAATGAATCTCTGATCGATATACTTTTTCCGAAACTCGATTTGGAAAAACTCCCAAGTTACTTGCTCTCTGGGCACAACAGAAATCAACGTATTCCACCAATAGTAGGCAGAATCACGTAGCAAGGAGATAGTACACTTTAGGCACTCATCGGGTGTGCAAGATAGCTCATCGAGTACCCGAATAGTGTTGTCCAACCAAAATTCAGCTTGCTCGGCATCATCGCTGTCTGTAGCTTTAAATTCAATAGCCCCGTGTTTTCAGATTCTGTCAACTGGGGGCTTATTTGACCTTATTTGGTCAGTTACCGGAGGTATTGTAGGTGCGGGGGTTGTATTAGTCGGGAATGGAGGTTGTGGAACAGCCATATTAGTTCGAATGTATTGGTTGAACCAATCATTCATCACGCTATAAAAAGCTTGTCTAGCTTCATCATTCTGATTACTAGCAATAGGTTGAGAGTCCGCCAGTGCTGTCCCTTGTGTGGGAGCAGGCGCTACACTCTCAAGATCATCAGCTACCGTTCGGTTGGGATCGAGATCCATTTCTATAAGGAAACACATTTTAACTGTCAGAAATCACCACACTATCAAATAAACACATAATGGCATGTATAGCTAGACCCAAACGTATTACGGTAGTCCTAGAATCGACTAAACCGTAGCTTTGATACCAATAAAATTGTAACACCCCGTACCCGAGACCGTTGCCGGAGTCGGACACGAGGTGTTAACGGACTTAATTCACTTATTTGCACAGTCCATTTTAAAATTTCCAAACAAGCTGGCTAACTGCGTCACTGTCACCTTAAAAATCATATCTCAAGTTCCAAAACTCAAAAACCGGTTCTGTAAATTTTTCCTGAAACTAGACTCATATTTTCATCTACAATTTTTTTTCTAGAATTTTTGGTCAAGCCAATTAGTACAGTTTATTAGTTAAAGTCTCCCCTGTTACAGGGTTCATCTACTCTGACCTTCATGGATTACGACTTAGATATCTTCCTGTACAGGGATTCAATACTTATGTCGTTTATTTCTAAAGAAGGTAGACTCGAAAAGGAATCTTTAAATATAGGGTATGACTTCTAATTATCTCTAGTTAGTTTATAGTGAATTTCCAAAGTCAGAACACGGGATCCAGAAATCGCTCTGGCCCTGTTTCACGAAAACTTAAACATCCCTTAAAATACGGCTCATATGATCGTTTTGTTTCTTCCATATGAAAATAGACTCATCAAGGTTCGATTACATAATTTATTCGCTATTTATTTCCATTCCTACTATTTTTAGTGATTTTTCAAATTCACATCACTGCTGCTGTCAGCATCTGTTTTTAAGGTAGACTATACCTATTTCATGATTTTCCATGGATCAACTAGAGTTTTGTCATACATAGCACCAAAATGATCGTGATTAACCATTCCAATGGCTAATCGTTACCAACATTTCCATACCACTCAATGAACAACATACAAAATGATTATAACGCTATGGTCAAATATATATAAGCCATTTTCGCATGGCTATCCAAATATATACATTACCGAAGGTACTTGACTAACAACAAAAGGGTAGTCCTATACATGCCATTTTCAGAGTTCAACTAAAAGAGTACCAAAAGGGCTTTGATAGTGTGGATGACTTCGACTTTGACACTCCCGAGTCCGATAGCTGACGAACCAAAATCTATAAAACAGAGAATCAAAGAAACGGAATAAGCATTTAATGCTTAGTAAGTTTTGAGTAATGAAATCATGCACAACTGAAGTGTAGCATTCATATGACTAAACGAATAGTTTCATATACACATATTCTCAAAATCATACCTACTTCACATTTCCAACCCTTATATTCATACATAAGGTATTAACTTGACTAAAGGCCGGAAGCTTGTTAATCGATTGAGCGAATACTATTTAAAAGGAATCAATTATTCCAATGCATATACAAAACATACATCATCGTTGGGATTTTACGAGCGTATTAATTGAAATTTTTACAGCAAGATCGCTCATTCCAACCAAGTACCTTCGGGATTTAGCCGGATATAGCTACTCGCTCAAATGCCTTCGGGACTTAGCCCGGTTATAGTAACTCGCACAAATGCCTTCAGGACCTAGCCCGGATATAGTAACTCGCACAAATGCCTTCGGGACTTAGCCCGGATATAGTAACTCGCACAAATGCCTTCAGGACTTAGCCCAAAATTAGTCACTAGCACAAATGCCTTCGGGACTTAGCCCGGTTATCATCCGGATATTCATGCACATATCAATAAATCATGACGCATCTATATTTCATTTTCATAACTAGAATTCAAACACAAGTCACTTATCAAGCATTACCATTTTCGGCTACCCATCACAAGTATAAACTAGTCACCTCAATATATAATTCAAGTTGAATCATTATATCTCCGTTTATTTGTTATGCTATATGTCATGACTTAATCAAATCATAAACTAAGTTCCATTACTCGAAAACTTACCTCGGATGCTGTCGAACGACTTCAACGGCTATTCAATTACTTTTTCCTTCCCTTTATCGGATTTAGTTCCCCTTTGCTCTTAAGCTTAATTTAACAAATAAATTGATTTAATCATCTTGAACATCGAGAGAAATTCAAGGTACTTAGTCCATATATATATTGGACATTAGAGTCATATGCATGAAATCATGAATCAAATTCAACATATTAGCTAATATTCTCCTTTAGCCGATTATCTAAGTCAAGATGGAATCATCAATATGCTTACCTATAGCCGAATACATGCAACACCAATCTATGTATGCATTCATGTGGTCGAGTATACATATTCCAATATGATATCATTTCCATTTCGTTTAACACTTAACATTTACCACATATCAATTAACCCATTTCTTTACTCATGTGGCCGATTATACTTGGTCATGCATACACATGATTAAGTTATTTAACACCTAACTCACATAGTCATAGTGTACAAAATCTTAAGGTCCACATATGAATACCCCCAAGTTCCCATGACTTAACCCCTAACCACATTTTTCCGAGAATTCCTTGAATTTCTAGTAGCATACACACATATAATCAATTAACTTAAGCTACCTTTAAACTTTTACTTATCACCTCATGCCAAACCATCAAATGAACTAGTTATAATTACATAGGTACTACCAAAGCCGAAACCTATGCATACTATTATTCCTTATGCCTAAACCAAAGACCACATTCGGCACTTTCATCCACCATTCTACCAAGCATGTAATATTCAAACACAACCAAACTCACATTCGGCCCTAGCTCATAACAAGGTAGCCGATTCTTTTCCCTTAGTATCTAATGCTCACCTATGATTCTTTTTATAGTTCAAACCCTCAGCTATCATCATTCACCTAACTTTAACATGAAACAACAAAACTCACCATTTCTCATCCAAATAACATGAACAACAACCATTTCTTGAACATTTTCTCATGACCGATTGCTCATGTTACCAACAAGATTCAAAATTTGAACATGGGCTAACTAAGGGACTTAGTAACTAGCTTAATACATTCAACAATTCCAAAAGCTACCATGAATTACATACCTTATTCAAAACTAGAAGGAGTGGCCGAATATTTTACTTCCCCTTCCCCTTTCTTCTTAGCATTTTCGGCCAAGGATGTTAAAAGATGAACATTTTTTTTTCTTTGTTTTCTTCCTTCAATTCACGGCAATGGAGGAGCAACCTAGCTAATTTTTTTTTGTTTCTCCTCCTACTAACCACTATTATTTTATTGCCCATGTTCTTTATTTTATTATTCCTAACATAAAACACTAACATAAAATGTTTATAATACATTTTAACCCATAGCATGGCCGGCCACCATCCTAAGTTTTGGGTAATTTGACATGCAAGGACAAACATTTTCTAACATGCATCAATAGGCCACTTTAACATTTGCCTAGCACATTTCTAAATTTTCTCATACAAGTCCTATTTAGCAAAATTCACTTACAATTAACAAAATTCAAACATGAAATTTTCACACATGCCTATATACATATAATAAGCATCAAATATAACGGTTAATTATTTTTATGACTCAGTTTTGTGGTCCCGAAACCACTTTCCGACTGGGTCAATTTAGGGCTGTCACATGGTGACTTCGTTACAATATCTGGCAGCCTCGCTGCAATCTAGTGGCTTCGCCACATATATATATATCTGTTCTGGTGGCCTAGCCACAATATCTGTATCTGGTGACTTCGTCATAATATCTGGCAGCCTCGCTGTAATTTCTGTGGTGTGTAGCGGTTGGGTGGGTCAAGTAGTCTCCCCACATGGTGTAAGGCTGGTACGGGGGTGTTATGGATGGCTCTGGGTTGGACTTTCTGCATTCATGATATTTTTGTTCCGTATCTGCTATGGGCCTATGGGTTTCATTCAGATATCTGTACTGGGTCAAGGCCCAAATAAGTCTGACTCTGAGGTTTGATATGTTTTGGGCTATGGTTGGGTTATGTTACACACTGAGTTTACCGAACTCACCCTTTATTTTCATCTCTGCAGGAAATCCCCAACCATAGTGGGCTTGGAGCTATGAGGGATTCGGAGTGGCCACATCATCTGCAAATTTGGTTTTTCTAAGTTAGTTTATTTTTATTATATTCTGATTTAATTTTGGGTTTTAAGTTGTAATAAGGCCGCTTTTTAAATTTCTTTTTTCCGCT
This sequence comes from Gossypium hirsutum, assembly GCF_007990345.1. Classification (NCBI taxonomy): domain Eukaryota; kingdom Viridiplantae; phylum Streptophyta; class Magnoliopsida; order Malvales; family Malvaceae; genus Gossypium; species Gossypium hirsutum. Next base: position 56,694,288 of record NC_053430.1, on the reverse strand, counting down.
ATGATTTTATTTTCTGATTATATTTATACTATGTCAAAACTGCTAGTGTTAGGCTGCGCGGGTTTTCAAAATTAATGAACGTTTTCCAAGACTCAACAAGCACAACAAATGGATAGCCTAAAGATTGATAAACCGGCTTTTCATGCAACCACTGTTTTTACAAAGACCACTCCAATCACTTAAACCAGCGAATGCATACTAAGTCGTAAGTCCATGTGACACGTCAGATCTGGCCATAACGTCTAGGCCGATTTTAGGGTGTTACATCTTATGAGCTGATATATTGGTAAGCTCATACGAGCTGTGGTGAGTCCGCAACAAATGCAGGAGCTCGACTAAAATGATAACCCTGGTGACATGTCACTCGTATTCTATGATTTTCTAAAGTCCAAACGGGGCTCTGTATTATCCAACTTCATCATTTAAGCATTTAATGATCAATAACTCAATTTATCAAATCATATACATTCAATTCAATTAAATATATATACATTTAAGTAATCAATTTGCATACTCAATGCATATGTTCATACTGAATCCATGTAACCTATATAACATTTGTGACATTTCACTTCCATTCATGTAAATAGTAATATAATCATATAGCTGGTAATTCGAATTTCAAATGGATTATTGATTCAACTTATGAACATACATTTTAAACAATTACATGTATTTTGTGACATCCCTAATTTGACCCTAGTCAAAAGTGGTTTCGGGACCATAAAACCGAGACATAAAAATAATTCAATATTCATTTTGATGCCTATAATATGTGTTAATTCATGTGTGACATTTTTGATGTTTTAACTTAGAGTTATAAATGTGAATTTCACTAAAAAGGGCTTAGTAGTAAACTTTGAAAGTATGATGGGGAAATGTGTGATGACTAGTTGATTCATGCATGCAAAATAGTGGAGTTGCATGTCAAATTTCCCCTTTTAATGTTAGTGGAAGGTAATGATGACTTTGTTTTGGCATTTTGTGCTTTGTATGTTAGTAAATAATGTTAATAATATATTTGTTTATATTAAAGAAAATGGTTTCATAAAATAGAAATAATAAAAGTTAATAAAATAAATGAATAAAATATGTTTGAGGTGAAAATAATAAGGCCATTTCTTCTTCTTCTTGCCGTGAGTTGAGAAAGAAAATAGAAACCTTTGAGCTTAGGGCATTCGGAAAAAGAAGGCTTCAAATAAGGTAAGGTTCATGTTATTTTCTTTGAAAATTTGTGAATTTTGGTTGGTTTTGAAGCTTGCAACAAGACCCATGTGAAAATTTTTGTGTTCATGAAGCATGTAGCAATCGGTCATGAGCTTAATGGGGTATATTTTGTATGTTTGATGATTTTGGGAGGATAATTGATTCTAGTTGAGTATGAACAAACTAAATGTGCTTGATGGCTCAAATGAGCTTGGAAAGTTGGCCAATGTTGTTTAAGTTCATGAATTAGGGCATAATTTCTTTCGGCAAACTAGGATAAATTGTAAAAAAAAAATTCTTAGCATTAATAGCATTTGCTTAATTGGTGAATTGAACTTTGAGTGGATAGGGTGAGCCCTTGTGACTATGTTGATTGTGAAAATTGGCAATGTGGGGGTTATACAAAAATTAATGTGTATTGATAATAGTTGTATGAGAATTATTCAAATTAGCACCTAAGTGATAAATTGATTATGTAATTGGGTTGATTGTTGCATTCGACCATGAATTCAACTTGTCATTTGAATTGGTAGATAAATGCCGCATATTAAGTTGAGTAATTAAATTTAGTTTTAGCTTGATTTTGAATGAATATAAATTGAGATGTTATTTATGTGTTATCCGAATTAGTTGTTGAATAAGATATTGGGCTACACTTAGTGAAAGTGTTGAATGGATATGATAATGTGAAGTGCAAAAAGGGTATGTGAGAGAGTGAATTATGTATTTGTGCTTTCTTCAAATGAGGGAAAATCTTATATTCATATACATATGTTTCGGCTATAGGTGTGTTTGAAAAGTAGGTTCTTAAGTATTTGAGTTTGATTCCTTTGTAAGTTTTAAGTACTTAAATGGAATGAATATGAATTATGTATATGTGTGCCTTATGTATGTACCATGTACACATAAGGACATTTGGCAATATGATTAAATTCTTGTATAAGAAAGAATGATAAATTAAGTGACTATTTGCTTGTGAATGTGAATTAGATATAGATTAAATAAGCATGAAATCGAGTCATGGCATGTTTTATTAATTAATACATATTGAAAATGATATGTGATTGCCAAATGTGATTGTCAAGTGAATAATATTAGTTAAGTACCTAAGCCAATCTATTTTTTCACTTAAGCTTAAGAGCAAAGAGGATCAAAGTCGGATAAAGGAAAAGAGAAAGTAAACGAATAGCCGTGGATATCTATGTAATATCTCGAATTAGGGCCTAATCGGAATAGTGGTTTCGTGACCAAAAATTCGAGATAGAAATAATTATTTTATAATTATTTTGAGGTTTATGATATGATTGCATGATTGTGTGAAAATTTCGTGATGAAATTCTATGCCTAAAGTGCTTAAATTGAAAGTAGGGACTAAATCGAATAAGTTGCAAAACTTGCATTCTAGAAGTTTTTAGTATGAAATTGTTTTGGAATATTAATGAGGAGGTCTTAAATAGAAATTCGACCAATTTTAAGTTCATGGACAATGTAACACCCCGAACCCGAGGCCGTCGCCGGAGTCAAACACGAGGTGCTAACAGACTTCAAACCACTAAAAAAAAATTTCCCAGACAAGCTGCCAATCTGCGTACTAGTCGCTTTAAAAATCATATCTTGAGTTCTGAAACTCGAAATCCAGTTCCGTAAATTTTCCCTGAAACTAGACTCATATGCCCATCTACATATTTTTTTTCTAGAATTTTTGGTTGGGCCAATTAGTACAGTTTATTAGTCAAAGACTCCCATGTTACAGGGATCAACTACACTGACCTTTGAGCATTACGACTTGGGTATCTCCCTGTACAGGGCTTCATTACTGATGTCGTTTGTTTCCATAGAAACTATACTCGAAGGGGAATCTATGCACATATGGCATGACTTCTAATTATCTCTGGTTAATTTATAATGAATTTCCAAAGTCGGAACAGGGAATCCAGAAATCGCTCTGGCTCTGTTTCACAAGAGTTTAATTATCTCCTAACATACAGCTCATATGGTCGTTTCGTTTCTTCTATATGAAAATAGACTCATCGAGCTTCGATTACATAATTTATTCATTAATTAATTCCACTCCTACTATTTTTAGTGATTTTTCAATCTCACATCACTGCTGCTGCCAGCATATGTTACTAAAGCAACTATGCCTATTTCGTGATTTCTCCTTGATCTAACTAGTAATTCATCATACATATCACAAATCATGATCATGACTAGCCATGCCAAGGGCTAATCATTGTCAAACATCTCCCTACTACACTATTGCCATATCATGAACTTTGACACCAAAAAAATCAACCATGACATATGGCATAAAAATCGAATTTCCAAGACTTACGACCTAACATTATAGAACCAAATCCAACCGAACATTTATGCCATTTTCTCATGGCTAAAAGTTTACATACCAAATTTCAACAAAACATATTAGCCTATACATGCCGAAATGTTCTCCTAGACCGACTAAAAAGAAGATACCAAGAGTTGCTAGCCGGTGTGATGACTTCGATGACGGCCCGATCACGCAAAAAGAGACGAGTCCAAGAAACCTAAAATAGGTGACAAGGAAACACCGAGTGAGTATATAACTCAGTAAGTCATAAGCAATGCAATACCATCCATTAATAACATTATCACAAGAGGAAACAAAATGGAACGAGGCTAGTTACTCCATCCATACTGAACCATACCATAGTTCCTTAGACCTATCGGTTCAATCTCATACCAAGTCATGCATTCACATTCCATATACTAATCAATAGGATATTTGAGGCATTTTCATACATCATTGTATTTTCGTTACAATCATACAACTAAACGACCTTTCACCTATTCCACGATAAATCTTATGTACGTGACTTCAATTATAATTGTCACATAGGTTCAAACTTACCAAGCTCAACTCCAAATATAAACATAGCGCCTATTAGCCATGAACTCAAGGTACTTACCCGATCCGCTGTCCGTGATCAACTTAATAATGTCGCACACTTAGTGTCCATAGTGATTCAAAAGTATATATTAAGTCCGCACACTCAGTGTTATATAATCAACTCGCACACTTAGTGCTATATAATCAACCTCGCACACTTAGTGCTACATAATCAAACTCGCACACTTAGTGCTATATAATCAAACTCGCACACTTAGTGCTATATAATCAAACTCGCACACTTAGTGCTGTACAATTTAAACCCGTACACTTAGTCCCAATCTCATGATCATAAATGTTTATACCCGCACACTTAGTGCCGAGATCAACGACTCAATACATCTCACCTCTTTTCTTTTCATTCAACACTTTCATCACCACATGCATACATGTATATATATATATTTATCATTCCATTCAGCATCATTACATAGACGTTATGACCATTTAAATTAATACAAACTATATGCTTAATGGCTTACTTTGTGTTGGGTAAGACGGTTCCAACTCGGCTACTCGATGATCTTTTCTTTGCCTTTGCTTGATTCTCCTCCTTTAACTCCTTGAGCTTAATCAATAAATCAACTAGTTTAACCGCCTTGCTAAATATTTACAATCCAATTACGCATGCATATGTATGTTAGTATATTCGGCAATCACCCTTACTAATCACCCATTTAGTCGATTGTAGGGAATTAATTATAATATCTCTAGGATGTACTCTACATGGCCGAATATACCATGTTAGTTTTTTTTTTTAACATTTCCTATGTAATTACATATAGGTTTTTACACTTTAAGTTTCACACATTTCACCTTTTAATGCCTATTGCTCATCCCTTTGATCTTAACCTAAATGACAACTCCCTCTCCCCATATCTCAACCGAATTATCCATAACATCAAGACTAAAATTTTGCACCTTGAACTTCATACATTTATAAAAGCTTCCATAACTCATTCGGCTTTAACAATTACCCATTTCTCATAAAAGAAATTAACAAATAAAATAAACATTCCATTAACCCATATGGCCGAATGTACCAAGCATTACTTAACTAAAATTCCACAAATTTCAACCTCATAATAATCTCTACTTATTCAATACAACATGAAACAACCTCTACTCCTAACCTCTTGATATACGGCTTAATGCCCAAACCACCATAAAAGTTTGATTTTTCATGACATTGCCGAAATGCATTTCAACAATTAGCTCAACATACAAAGGAAGTTAAAACCAACATTTCAAAACTTACCTCCAGCTAGAAAAAGGGTTGCCGAATTGCCTTAATGAAAACTTCCCTATTTCTTTCCTTTTTGTTTCGGTTTTGGCAAGATGGAGAAGAAGATGAACACTCCTCTCCCCTTTTTCTCTTTTATTCAATTTTATTATAATTATTTTAAGCCATTTGTTAACTAAACAAAACATATTAAATTAGAATAAGTGGAGCACCATCACCCCTTGGCCGGCCACTCTTCATCTTTTGGGTAAATTGACATGCAAAACCACCCTTTTTGGTACATGCACTAATAGACCATTTTAAATTAGCCTATCATATTTCACCATGTCTCATATTGATCCCTATTTAATAATTTCTCATGCAATTGGCAAAATTAGAGAATGAAACTTCCACATACTCATGCACACACATAATAAGCATAGAATATAGCAATTAATTATTTTTATGACTCGGTTTTGTGGTCCCGAAACCACTTCCCGACTAGGGTCAATTTTGGGCTGTCACAACTCTCCCCCACTTAAGAAATTTTCGTCCCCGAAAATCTTACCGGTAAATAAGTTTGAGTATCGTTCTTTCATCGAGCTCTCGGTTTCCCAAGTAGCTTCCTCGATCCCGTGTTTGAGCCATAACACCTTTACTAGCGGAACCCTTTTGTTTCGCAACTCCTTCACTTCACGAGCTAGGATATGCATCGGTTCTTCTTCATAACTCATATCGGCTTGAATTTCAACCTCTGATGGGCTAATTATGTGCGATGGATCAGATCTATAGCGTCGAAGCATCGAAACATGAAAGACGTCGTGGATCTTTTCAAGTTCAGGGGGCAAAATCAATCGATACGCAACTGGACCAACTCGTTCGGAGATTTCGTACGGCCCAATGAATCTCGGACTCAACTTGCCCTTACGGCCAAATCTGAGTACCTTTTTCCAAGGCGAAACTTTAAGAAACACTTTATCTCCCACCTGATATTCAATGTCTTTTCGTTTCAAATCCGCATACGATTTCTGACGATCTGTGGCTGCTTTCAGACTTTCACGGATTACCTTACTTTCTGTTCGGCATCTTTAATCAAATCAACTCCGAAAATTTTACTTTCACCGAGCTCGGTCCAAAACAATGGTGTACGGCATTTACGACCGTATAAAGCCTCGTAAGGTGCCATCTTAATACTTGATTGAAAACTATTGTTGTAAGCGAATTCAATCAAAGGTAAATACCATTCCCATGAACCACTAAACTCGAGGATGCAACATCTCAACATATCCTCAAGTACCTGAATTATCCGCTCGGATTGACCATCGGTTTGTGGATGAAAAGCGGTGCTAAAATGCAGCTTGGTACCCAAAGCTTCTTGCAATTTCTTCCAAAATCGCGAGGTGAATCTCGGATCTCTATCCGACACGATAGAAATAGGTACCCCGTGTAATCTCACAATCTGAGAAACATACAATTCGGCTAGTTTATCCAATGAAAATCCGTACGCACGGGGATAAAGTGAGCGACTTAGTCAGTCTATCAACAACAACCCAAATCGCATCCTTCTTACTTGCTGACAATGGCAGTCCGGACACAAAGTCCATTGTGACTCGATCCCATTTCCACTCGGGTATCATGATCGGCTGAAGTAATCCTGAAGGCACTTGATGTTCCGCTTTCACTTGTTGACATATTAAACATCTCGAAACAAAGTTGGAGATGTCTCGTTTCATACCATGCCACCAAAACCGACGTTTCAAATCGTTGTACATTTTCGTACTCCCCGGGTGAATTGACATTCGGCTACAATGGGCTTCGTTCTGAATCATCGAAATGAGTTCTGAATTTCTTGGAACACACAACCGACTTCTGAACCTCAAACAATCGTCATCATCAATTTGAAATTCGGATTCCATATTCGGAATACATTCAGCCCGTTTTGCAACCAATTCATCGTCGACTTTCTGAGCTTCACGAATTTGACGAATCAATAATGGTTTGGCCTTTAATTCAGCTACTAACACATTGTCGGGTAGAACAGACAAGTGCACATTCATTGCTCGTAAAGCAAACAGTGATTTCCGGCTTAAGGCGTCCGCAACCACATTAGCCTTTCCCGGGTGGTAATCAATGACAAGCTCATAATCTTTCAACAACTCAAGCTAACGTCTTTGTCGCAGATTTAAGTCTCTTTGAGTCATCAAATATTTGAGACTTTTGTGATCCGACAATACATGGCACTTTTCCCCAAACAAGTAATGCCGCCATATTTTCAGGGCGAACACTATGGCCGCCAATTCAAGATCATGGGTCGGATAGTTTCTTTCATGCGGCTTTAATTGTCTCGACACGTAAGCCACAACTCGACCTTCTTGCATCAACACACAACCTAGCCCAAGTAAGGATGCATCACTATAAATGACAAACTCTTTGCCGGACTCCGGTTGTACTAGCACTGGAGCTTCGGTTAAACAGGTCTTTAGTCGATCGAAACTCTTCTGACAGTTCTCTGTCCACTCAAACTCAACATCTTTTTGGAGTAGTTTCATCAACGGTGTAGCTATCATCGAGAAACCTTTTACAAATCGTCGGTAATAACCGGCGAGCCCCAGGAAGCTCCGAACTTCGGTAATATTCTTGGAGGCTTCCAGTTAAGTATGGCTGAAATTTTGCTCGGGTCAACTCGAATACTCGATGCGGATACCACATGACCCAAGAAGCTAACCTCTCTTAACCAGAACTCACACTTACTGAACTTAGCATATAACTTCTTATCCCGCAAAATTTGCAACACTAATCTCAGGTGCTCAGCATGTTTGGTCTCATCTCCTGAATAGACTAAGATGTCATCAATGAACACAACTACAAACCGGTCCAAATACTGTCTGAAGATCCGATTCATCAAATCCATAAATACCGCAGGGGCATTAGTGAGCCCAAACAGCATCACTAAGAACTCGTAGTGACCGTACCTCGTTCTGAAAGCAGTTTTGGGTACGTCCGAATCTCAAATCCGCAACTGATAATAACCCGATCTCAAATCTATCTTTGAAAACACTGAGGCTCCCTTTAGTTGATCAAACAAATCATCAATACGCGGTAATGGATATTTATTCTTTATCGTCACTTTATTCAGTTGACGATAGTCAATGCACAACCTCATGGTTCCGTCCTTCTTTTTCACGAACAATACTGGTGCACCCCAAGGTGAGAAACTTGGTCGAGCGAAACCTCTATCCGTCAACTCTTGCAATTGAGCTTTCAATTCCTTTAACTCGGTTGGTGCCATACGATACAGAGCTATCGAAATTGGCGTAGTTCCAGGTACAAGCTCAATACCAAACTCTACCTCCCGAACAGGTGGTAAACCCGGTAATTCTTCAGGAAAAACATCCGGGTATTCACAAACCACCGGTATAGATTCGGGTTTCTTTTCTAATTCTTTGTCATCAAGTACATACGCAAGGTATGCTTCGCACCATTTTCTTACATATTTCTGGGCCAACATTGCTGATATTACAGCTGGCAACCCCCTTAAGTCCGTAGACTCAACTCGAATTATCTCGTTATTTGCGCACCTCAAATCGATGGTTTTCTTTTGCAGTTCACCACTGCATCATGTACGGTCAACCAATCCATACCAAGAATAACATCAAATTCGTCAAACGGCAAAAGCATCAAATCGGCCGGAAAACAGGATTCTCGGATTATTAGAGGGCATCTCTTACACACTTTATCAACAAGTACGTATTGACCCAAAGGGTTTGACACTCGAATTACGAACTCAGTAGACTCAACAGGTAGAGTCTTACTGGATGCTAAGGTTTCACATACATATGAATGAGTAGAGCCAGGGTCAATCAATGCAATCACATTAGTATCAAAGAGAGTGAAGGTACCAGTGATGACGTCAGGGGAGGATGCCTCCTCTCGTGCGCGAATGGCATATGCTCTAGCAGGAGTACGGTTCTCGGCTCGAGCAGCCGTATCAGAGGCCCTCTCTGACTACCACCCCTACCTCCTAAAATTCTCGGTGGTCTACCTCTAGTTGTCACTCCACTAGGTCTTGCACCTTGAATCTTATTCTTCTCATCAAGCTCCGTGCAATCTCTAATGAAGTGGTCCTTCGAACCGCATTCGTAACAGGCCCTGTTAGTAGACTTACCCCAACATTCACCTAGTTGTCGTCTTCCGCATTGGGGACATTCAGGCTTCTCTTGACGATTATTGCCCACACTAGCTACCGAAGTAGCTCGGGAGTCCGTCGATGGTCGTGCTCTGATGGAAATTCCCGCAGTCCTCCTCGACTTATTAGTGTCCTCCCTGAACTTCTTTACAGCTGAGAACGAAGCTTTACCCGTCGATCTTTTACGATAGTCTCTAGCTTCAAATTCAGCCTTCTTCTTCTCCTTTCCAAGTTCTTCCGCCTTGCAGGCTCGTTCGACTAGTGTTACGAATTCTTTTATCTCCAAAATACCCACTAGTAGCTTTAAATCTTCATTCAATCCTTCTTCGAATCTTTTGCACATAGCAACCTCATCAGCTACACACTCCCGGGCATACCTACTGAGTCTTACGAATTCATGTTCGTATTCAGATACTGTCATACGGCCTTGCTTGAGTTCCAAGAATTCCTTACGCTTTTGATCAATGAACCGTTGACTAATATATTTCTTTCGAAATTCTGTCTGAAAGAAGTCCCAAGTTACTCGTTTGTTTGGGACTATGGAAATCAGGGTCCTCCACCAATAGTAGGCTGAGTCCCGCAACAAGGATATAGCACACTTTAGACATTCATCGGGTGTGCATGACAGTTCATCAAACACCCGAATGGTGTTATCAAGCCAGAACTCGGCCTTTTCAGCATCATCAGTAACTATGGCCCTGAACTCCTCGGCCCCGCGCTTCCTAATCAAGTCTACAGGTGGCTTACTCAGCCTCACAGGATCAGTAACTGATGGCATTACGGGCTCTTGGGTGGATTATTCAAATTCGAGAATTGTTGGACAGCCGGATTGGTTCGGGCATATTGCGCGACCCACTCATTCATCATGGTAAAGAAGGCTTGTTTAGCCCCCTCACCTTGATTATTCGCAGATGACTGAGGTTCAACAGGAGGCGTCCCTTGTGCAGGAGCAGCCGCTACACTTTCAACGTCATCCGCCAAGGTTCTCTCTACACCGGGATCCATTTACTAATCAAACAAAAATTTTAACCGTCAGAAGTCATCACACATTTAAACATTAACATTAAGGCATGTATAGCTGACTCATACGTGCTATGGTAGTCCTAGAACCGACTAAACCATAGCTCTGATACCAATCAAATGTAACACCCCGAACACGAGGCCGTCGCCGGAGTCAAACACGAGGTGCTAACAGACTTCAAACCACTAAAAAAAATTTCCCAGACAAGCTGCCAATCTGCGTACTAGTCGCTTTAAAAATCATATCTTGAGTTCTGAAACTCGAAATCCAGTTCCGTAAATTTCCCTGAAACTAGACTAATAGGCCCATCTACATATGTTTTCTAGAATTTTGGTTGGGCCAATTAGTACAGTTTATTAGTCAAGACTCCCATGTTACAGGGATCGACTACACTGACCTTTGTGCATTACGACTTGGGTATTTCCCTGTACAGGGCTTCATTACTGATTTCGTTTGTTTCTATAGAAACTATACTCGAAGGGAATCTACGCACATATGGCATGACTTCTAATTATCTCTGGTTAATTTATAATGAATTTCCAAAGTCGGAACAGGGAATCCAGAAATCGCTCTGGCCCTGTTTCACAAGAGTTTAATTATCTCTTAACATCCAGCTCATATAGTCCTGTCGTTTCTTCTATATGAAAATAGACTCATCGAGCTTCGATTACATAATTTATTCATTAATTAATTCCATTTCTACTATTTTAGTGATTTTTCAATCTCACGTCACTGCTGCTGCCAGCATCTGTTACTAAAGCAACTATGCCTATTTCGTGATTTCTCCTTGATCTAACTAGTAATTCATCATACATATCACAAATCATGATCATGACTAGCCATGCCAAGGGCTAATCATTGTCAAACATCTCCCTACTACACTATTGCCATATCATGAACTTTGACACCAAAAAATCAACCATGACATATGGCATAAAATCGAATTTCCAAGACTTACGACCTAACATTATAGAACCAAATCCAACCAAACATTTATGCCATTTTCTCATGGCTAAAAGTTTACATACCAAATTTCAACAAAACATATTAGCCTATACATGCCGAAATGTTCTCCTAGACCGACTAAAAAGAAGATACCAAGAGTTGCTAGCCGGTGTGATGACTTCGATGACGGCCCGGTCACGCAAAAAGAGACGAGTCCAAGAAACCTAAAATAGGTGACAAGGAAACACCGAGTGAGTATATAACTCAGTAAGACATAAGCAATGCACTACCATCCATTAATAACATTATCACAAGAGGAAACAAAATGGAACGAGGCTAGTTACTCCATCCATACTGAACCATACCATAGTTCCTTAGACCTATCGGTTCAATCTCATACCAAGTCATGCATTCACATTCCATATACTAATCAATAGGATATTTGAGGCATTTTCATACATCATTGTATTTTCGTTACAATCATACAACTAAACGACCTTTCACCTATTCCACGATAAATCTTATGTACGTGACTTCAATTATAATTGTCACATAGGTTCAAACTTACCAAGCTCAACTCCAAATATAAACATAGCGCCTATTAGCCATGAACTCAAGGTACTTACCCGATCCGCTGTCCGTGATCAACTTAATAACGTCACACACTTAGTGTCCATAGTGATTCAAAAGTATATATTAAGTCCGCACACTCAGTGTTATATAATCAACTCGCACACTTAGTGCTATATAATCAACCTCGCACACTTAGTGCTACATAATCAAACTTGCACACTTAGTGCTATATAATCAAACTCGCACACTTAGTGCTATATAATCAAACTCGCACACTTAGTGCTATATAATCAAACTCGCACACTTAGTGCTGTACAATTTAAACCCGTACACTTAGTCCCAATCTCATGATCATAAATGTTTATACCCGCACACTTAGTGCCGAGATCAACGACTCAATACATCTCACCTCTTTTCTTTTCATTCAACACTTTCATCACCACATGCATACATGTATATATATATATTTATCATTCCATTCAGCATCATTACATAGACGTTATGACCATTTGAATTAATACAAACTATATGCTTAATGCCTTACTTTGTGTTGGGTAAGACGTTCCAACTCGGCTACTCGATGATCTTTCTTTGCCTTTGCTTGATTCTCCTCCTTTAACTCCTTGAGCTTAATCAATAAATCAACTAGTTTAACCGCCTTGCTAAATATTTACAATCCAATTACGCATGCATATGTATGTTAGTATATTCGGCAATCACCCTTACTAATCACCCATTTAGTCGATTGTAGGGAATTAATTATAATATCTCTAGGATGTACTCTACATGGCCGAATATACCATGTTAGTTTTTTTTTTAACATTTCCTATGTAATTACATATAGGTTTTTACACTTTAAGTTTCACACATTTCACCTTTTAATGCCTATTGCTCATCCCTTTGATCTTAACCTAAATGACAACTCCCTCTCCCCATATCTCAACCGAATTATCCATAACATCAAGACTAAAATTTTGCACCTTGAACTTCATACATTTATAAAGCTTCCATAACTCATTTGGCTTTAACAATTACCCATTTCTCATAAAGAAATTAACAAATAAAATAAACATTCCATTAACCCATATGGCCGAATGTACCAAGCATTACTTAACTAAAATTCCACAAATTTCAACCTCATAATAATCTCTACTTATTCAATACAACATGAAACAACCTCTACTCCTAACCTCTTGATATACGGCTTAATGCCCAAACCACCATAAAAGTTTGATTTTTCATGACATTGCCGAAATGCATTTCAACAATTAGCTCAACATACAAAGGAAGTTAAAACCAACATTTCAAAACTTACCTCCAGCTAGAAAAAGGGTTGCCGAATTGCCTTAATGAAAACTTCCCTATTTCTTTCTTTTTTGTTTCGGTTTTGGCAAGATGGAGAAGAAGATGAACACTCCTCTCCCCTTTTTCTCTTTTATTCAATTTTATTATAATTATTTTAAGCCATTTGTTAACTAAACAAAACATATTAAATTAGAATAAGTGGAGCACCATCACCCCTTGGCCGGCCACTCTTCATCTTTTGGGTAAATTGACATGCAAAACCACCCTTTTTGGTACATGCACTAATAGACCATTTTAAATTAGCCTATCATATTTCACCATGTCTCATATCGATCCCTATTTAATAATTTCTCATGCAATTGGCAAATTAGAGAATGAAACTTCCACATACTCATGCACACACATAATAAGCATAGAATATAGCAATTAATTATTTTTATGACTCGGTTTTGTGGTCCCGAAACCACTACCCGACTAGGGTCAATTTGGGCTGTCACAGACAAAATTAGGACATGGAAGGAATTTTGGAAAGTTTAGTAGTAAGGGTATTTTGGTCATTTAGTTATTAAAATGAATTAAAAACAAAATTAAAAGCCAATTTTTGTCCATCTTCTTCATTAGGCCAAAATTTCAAGGGTTCTCCATAGCTAGGGTTTGTTTCAAGCTTCCACGCTCCATAGTAAGTGATTCCAAGCCCCGTTTTAATGATTTTTACGTTTTGATATCCGGTAGTCGATTAAGCTTATGCTAACAATAATTCAACTTAGGGTTCATATTTGGAAAAATACCCATAGTGAAATTTGTTATTTGATTTTATGATAGAATATGGTTTTAATTATGTTAGACAACT